>NC_056735.1:1541775692-1541930692 GCF_019279795.1 Protopterus annectens
ATAACCATCACTTTGTCTCTAGTGGATACTTTTATGTTGTCACTTTAGTAGTTCTGACATTGCCTAAAAAGGCCACTATGGGGGAGGCAAGCACCTTCATAGTGAGGTACATCTGCAGTCATTCATTACAACATGGACTATGACAGAGTCATAACAATACTTGTTAAGACATGAGTGTGTGCGTGATATAAAAGACCCTGGCACCAGACTATAACCTTCTCCTTGTTCAGCCTGGTGAGGGGGACATCTGTGTGTCTCACTATGGAATTGCTTATGAGCAAGTCATTTGGTTTTGAGGTGTTTTGCCTGAGGGGCTTATTGGCTGAGACACTGGTGTATGTATTATTTTGTGTAGTGGATTCTGATGGGTCTGCACTGTGTGCAGTAGGTTTGTGCTTGGGAGGGCTTGATCTTTAGTTAGGTTTCTAGATAGTGCCTCCGCAGATGTGGGTTTATGTGTTGTGTGCTTGTTATGTGCAAGAGGGGAATTGTGTCTCCTGACAACACGTTTGATATCTGGTTTGTTGTTATGTGAGAAAATTGATTCCATATTCATAGTATAGCTGCAGCTCTCAAGTGTTGTATTAGTTTGTTTTAGTAGTAACTGGTTGTCAGTATACATGAAGCAATTGCTATGTTGCCTGAGGATGCCCATGTAAATCAGGCTGGCTGGAGAAATGGTGGGAAACTGTCCACACATTAATGAAGGTATATACTTTAGCAGCTAGTGGGTAGTGGGATAGAAGGAAAAGGTTTTGGTGTAAAACTAACAAAATGTGTCTATTCTATGGAGGGCTAGGGTTACAAAAGTGTAACAATGTTGTTGCTCAATGGCAGCAGTGCAAGCTCTGAGCAGCTATGGTAAACTGAGTCCAAATACCCCAAGATACAATGCTGGAATACAAGCGAAGTTAAACTATTTTAAAAAAGTAAACAAAGGGAAAGGTCAAGAGTGAGCCTTATTCTTGCAATCTCCAACTCAGATGAGTTCTTGGCTGCATAGTTCTGTCGCAAGGGTGCAGGGGGCCTTCTTAATGTAAGACAACTGCTTTTAGTGCTCCAAATGATACCAAGCAGTTTAGATTCAGCAACCTTAAATCGGGTCTATGCTATAAAATGCAGAAGGACTAGAAATCCAAAGTGCAGAAAATCATAATCACAACAAAAGAACAAACAGTTTAAATAAAGCAGAATTCAGTAGTAGTTCAATATCTGGATTTTGTGTGTAATTTTTATTCTGAAGAAGTTTTGCGTTACATGCAGACGAAAGAGCTAAATAAATTCCTTTGGTGGGACTTTGCTTGTGTTGGTGACATTTCTTGGTACAAGGCATTTTTGCTGATTTGTTTGGCATTTTTTTGTGGTTCTTGCTTCGTTTTTTGCCTTGCTTCTTGATGGATGCCCCAGCGCAAACAGTGACCCTTGGTGAAGACTCGGTGGAAAATATTGTTCTTCTCACTCAGCTTATCCAGCAACTTTTACAAGAGGTTATTGAATCATACAGCGAAAGAAGTGTCCAAACAGTCATTCCTTTGTCTAATATTCAACCAGCAAATGCTTCTGGAAGTGGTGTGTCTTCAATTAACACTTCAGTAAGTGAACCAAACAGAAATAACTGATGGAAACCTGTTTAATGTCAAAACCTGGTTGAACAGCGACTTTAACTTTAATAACAATTTATCTAGTAAAGCTTGTACACTGAACGAGTCACTACAGTTATTTGAGACAAAGCTGCTCAAGTGTAGAAAGTTACAATTAGAAAATATGTACTTTATTCAATGTAGTAAATATCAGATGATTCCCAAGGGACTAAGATCTTGGAAGTTTCATAATGGGTTGATACCTGACTCTGCCTTGCACCATGAACTAATTGCTCTGTTTAATAAGCAGGGGTGTGATCTTATGGACATTCTTGTCAATTACAACTTAGCATCTATTGAGGTATTACAGTGTGAATTGACTGATATGGATAAAAAGATCCATGATGACATACTTTTTGAGAGGTCTGTGTTGAAATATAATGAGGTTTACACTAAGGTCAACAACATTGTCAATGATATTAAAAAACGAAAGGAGAATAAATTTGAAAGAGATAGAAAAGGATATCTTGATGGCTCAGTATATCCTAAGCCTCGTTCCTCCTTTCTGACACACCCATCTGGAGTGGAATCCAATAATAGAGTTAATTCACACTATGATGAGTCTACTAACACTCAACAAACCTTGCCCATTTAGGGTGGGATCAACTGAGAAGGATGGAGAGGATCCGGAATCAGGGCCATACAGTGGATTACAGGCTCCAACAGAACATGTGACTGCAGATGAACTACTATGTCTCCAACCAACAGCTCAGGAGGCAATACAACAGGAGATACTAAGCCCCAATGTTGATTAATTGACCGAGGAGGATTACATGAACTTTGAATATCCACACTGTATCTACAACAAGAAAGGTGACTTTTGCGTTTATAACTTTTTACCTTAGAAACTTAACATTAAGGCAGCCGAGCTCTTTAGTAAGGGTTTTAACTCTGTGCCAAGTTGCCGTTCTAAAATAACTGATCTTATTGTTGATTTAAAATTGTATATTAGAAATATGAATTTGAGACTGCTTTTTGATAACAGCATACACAATGAAGACAAGAACATTTCAAAATAAAAAAAAAGTACATTTAATCCCCCTGTAACTAGTTGTCTTTCTATGTTTGACAGAATTTGTGAACATGATTTTCGGGTAATGTGTAAAAATAAACAGGTTAAATTTGTTGACAATCTTACACAGGATGCAAGAGCATTGTTGCTAGAGTTCTGTCACGATAAGTCAATAAGAGTTATGAAACCCGATAAGGGTGAGGGGTAGTTATAATGTCAAAAAAGGACTACATCAACCAGATGAATGTGTTTTTGCTTGATGGGACTACATATGATGAAGTTAGTATGAATATTGTTAACATTTCTTACTACAAAATTGACTTACTTCTCAAAGATATGGAGGATGACATTGTGGAATCCCTGAGTACTAGGTACCCTGTGGTACCTAGTATCTTCGGCATCATCAAAATTCATAAAAACAAGCATGACCCCCTATGAGACCCATTGTAAGTGATAGGGGGTGTAAGATACATTCTTCATGTAAATATCTTGATATGCAGTTGAAAGCAGTTTTGAGGAATGAACCGCACATTTGTATTGACTCCTGGCATTTTTAACTAAATTGAACGATCTGACTTTTGATGAAAACACTATTTTTTAATGGTTGATGTTGTTAATTTGTTTAATGTGATATCCCCCACCCTTGAGTTAGAATGGTTCCAAGAGTTCTTGTTTGATTCTAAATTATTTTCTAATGAGCAGGTGGATGTTATGGTGAACTTCATGGAAATAATTCTTCGTAACAACTTTGTTTATTTTAAGGGTCAGCATTTCCTGCAAAAGACAAGTGTAGCTATGGTGGGTGTTTGTGTCCTCATATTTGCTAAAATTATGATGTTACTATGGGAAAGGAAGTTTTTGTTCCCATCTACATTCAGAGATCATTTGGGTTTATATCTACGTTATTTAGATGATTTGTTTTTTGTGTGGGGAACGAAGCTAGCATTCATGACTTTATAACTTACACCAATAGTATGACCACTTTTTTAAAGTTCACCCACACCTATGACAACAGAAAGATTAATTATTTAGATGTAAAGATCCACAAGGATTTGGAGAACAAACAATATACAAGTGATGTGTATAAAAAGCCCACATATAGCAATAGTTTGCTACATTATGACAGCTGCCGCCCTGAACATGTCAAACAAGGTGTAGTTAAGGGGCAGTTTGTCAAGATGCCACTAATGATTACTAGGGATAATGATTTTTTTAAACAGTGAGGTACACTTAGTAATATGTTTTCTTCGAGAGGTTATCCAAGTTCCCTATATGAAAGGGTTAAAAATGAGGTAGTAATCAAATGAGTTAATGGTGTTTTTCAATAAAGGCAATTGCTATCCTAATAACTTGGAAATACTAGATAATAGAGTACAGGAAGACTGCCAGTGTTCTTTTGTTACTAGATTTACTGTAGATCACCAGTTTATCCATGATATTTTAACTAGGAATTGGCAACTACTCTTGGGACAGGAGGGCTTGATGGAATGATTTGGGGATAAGCCTAATATTATCTACAGGAGGGGGTGTACGATAAAAAATATGTTGGAATGGAAAGAATGCACACACTTAAGAAAAAGTAAAATAGGAGCCAAAAATATGGGTTCTGCACATAGTGTACATATATTTTAGACAAAGAATTTGTAAAAATTAATTATTTAACCATAAAACCAAATGGACTTTATAACTGTAACTCTGCAGGGGTAATCTATGCAGCTATCTATTCCCAGTGCCCTGGGTTCTATATTGGGAAAACTGTACTCAAACTTAAAGAGAGAATTTAGGAGCATACCAGGGACATGAGGAACAGAAACAGTAATAATGCCCTATATAGGCATGTAGATTTATATCCAACACATAATTTTTGATTCTTTGTTATTGAAGGGGTAAAGAAAGGCATTTGAGGGGGACCTTGGGCAGATATGGTGGAATTAAAAGAACTTTTTTGGCAAATAAGGTTAAACACCCAGGTTTTGCCTGGGTTAAAATGATACTTTTAGTATTGCTAGTCATACTAGGTTGCATTCATATTGTATTTAGTGACTGCACTTAGTTGCTAGGAGATTTATTGGATGATTTTATTTTATTCACCATTGGTGGGAAATTGTCATGTGATTGATTAATGTTTTTTAAATATGTGGATTTTGTGTGTAATTTTTATTCTGAAGAAGTCTTGCATTACAAGCAGACGAAAATGCTAAATAAATTCCTTTGGAGGGACTTTGCTTATTTTGGTGACATTTTTTGGTGCAAGGCATTTTTGCTGATTTGTTTGGTGTGTTTTGTCATTCTTAATTCAGTAGAATACTCCAGCAAAAGTGTAGACAACAAACCTTCCTAGTGTGAAATACGTGGTCTAGAAAGCAAGTGCTTAAACCATAACAATGACACTTAGAACAACAACGACAATAAGCATTCAGCCAGCAATTCCCAGCTCAGAAGGGCAGACTCTACTGTCTCCTCCCACAAGACTGTAGACTGCAAACCATCTTAATGTAAGACAACTGAACCTGAAGCCCTAAACCAAAACTAATAGGCTTAGAATAACAGATACAATTTAATGTGATACCAGACAGATGACAGTAACATGTCTTTTAATCTACCCACATACATCATGTCATGGTTAGTAGGCCCTGTGTTATCTTGATGAGAAAGTCCTGTGGTCTGTCCAGCTGCTGCATGTGTCTGGTGAGGTTCATGCAAAAGAGAACATTATACTCTATTAGTGTTCTGATGAATGTGACTACAATGCTGTCACACAATCCTGAGATCTGAATGTGATGGCATGTCTTATGATGTGCACAACATGTATGTACTTGAAAACATTAAAGAGAAGGGCTATAAAGTAATGACACACTCTGCAGTTCCTGACTTCACCACCCTTACAAGAGTATACTGACATGATGATTCTATCCACTGTATCATTTGGCAAGGCAAATATAATTAATAGGTACAATTATCAGTTCAACAACATAAATGTTTATATACCACGCCCTAATGTAGCTATGCAGTCTGTACATTAGATGCAAATCTTTTGTATCCCTTAATCCAAAAGAGAGAAAACAGGGATATGGCACAGGTATCATCACTTGCTTGGGGTGATTGGGGGAGGGGCAGGGGCCTAGGTTGACACAAAAAGTCAGTGAGTGTGTATGAGAGAGAACAGGAAGCAAGCAGGCTGTGTGTGTGTCTGTAGGGGGTCCTCCATGTGCAAGTGGTGTGTGAGAGTCTGCATGAACACAGCCAAGCATAGTGCTATCTCTACATCTTGGTATGTTGGACAGGTGTGAGCCATACATGGTAGAGGTGGCAGTTCATTGTTGTCTCCCCTGACCATAAGAACTGGCTCTGCCAGAAGTTGTACTGGAACTTCCATTCTCAATATCAGATGGGAGTGCTGTTACCTGAGTTCAATCAAAGTCTGCTGGATGTGCTACCTTCATGGGATTACCCAGGACCAGAACCCAATGGCCTGCCACATCTGGGTGTGAACAGCGCACTCACCGGTGGACCATTGGAAGTACTGACACTATGGGACTGTGATCAGGAATAGGCACGTTGGCTATAAGCAGATGTTGTGGCTGACCTGCACACATGAGGATACCATACCCCTTCCAGCAGACATTCCATCACAGACACTGCTCATTCCCTGGATAACACCCCTAAGTCCATCACAGACACCCCTTGTTCCAACATGTCATTCATCCGATCGAGGGAATCAGTGGCACGGTGGAGGCAGTCATGCATGTTAGACTGTGCAACATCTGCATCCCTGAGCATTTGTCTGCAGTGCCTTTCCGAACATGCCTGTGCCTCCATGATGATCCTAAACATACATTGTGTGACACAGGAAGAGACACCTGCACCAGGTGGAGGAAGGACAGCAGGTCCCCTCAGAGCACCTCTATTAACCCTCCTACATGGCACCTTGCCAGCACTTTGGTTATGGCCAGACTCAACAGGCACTAAAGCTGCAGTAATCACACTTCCCTTCTCAATGTCAACAGCCTCCCCCTGTCCTATATCGGTGGCCTCAATGGATTAGGAGGGTGTAGGTCTACTGACTGTGTCTGGGGAAAAAGGGTGTGGCTGAATGTGAACTTCTGTGTCAGATTTAATCTCTGCACCCCAGACTGTACCTCAGTTTCACCACCATCATCATCAGTGTCTGATTAAACACTGACATCAGGTGGCACAGGGCCCACACTCCCACTGTCATGATCACCTGTGATAAAAAGGGAAAAACACAGGCATACATTAATACCTGTACTACTATGGTGCAATATATGCTAAACAATTAACAGTGCTGCCACTGTTACAGATAGTACAGCAATACACACAATAAGCCTAAAGTGACACATTATGATGTTTCTATAAATTGATCTGCAGTAATGAAATAAATTTATTTTGCTTACCATGTGCAGGAGGCATACATCATTGGATTACTGACGGTCCTAAATTAAGATAAGCAATAGGTAAGGCCAACATTATCACATTTAATAGTAAGACAGGAGTACAACATGTACTCCTCTCAATCTGCATTAAGTCTTAGTTCAACAAGAATGCAGCTGACAACTCCAAACTTAGCTTATCACTGTACCAATCTTCAGTCCCTCACAAAAAAGACATGTGACACAGAAGTAACTTTTATTTCAAATGCTTTACTATACAACAGTATTCAACTGGTCATATAGCAAAGCCTACCTGGAAGCCCTTCCTGGGACTGAGAAGGAGGTGCACCCACATCAGTCACATATTGTGGGCCACTCTGCTGTGAGTTGTCCTGTTATAGAAGATTCACCAGGAATTCCTCATTGGGGCTGAGAGGTGGTTCTGCAGCAGGCCCAGCACTGGATACCATCTGGTCTCAGCCAACAGCAGCTGCACATCTCCATGCAGATGTTACCATGTCAGTAGCCCTGTGGCAAACCTGCTCATAAGTATGGTAGTGGGAACACATAGTGTTTATATTTGCAACAATCTGCTGCCATTCTCTCAACCTCTCTGGCATATTAGGAGAACCCCTTCCCAGAAGAAAAATGCCAGGTCAGTGGAGCACATCCACAGTTATTGCATTCTCTGCCTCACTGAATGGAGGGTCTGCACCTCAAGGCATTTTTGTTCCTAAAAGACAGCAGAATGATAATACTCATAAGTATCATATAACTACAGAGTAATTATTACCAGATAAAACAGTTAAGGTAGGCAGTCAGTAGTACCCACTGGAAAAACAGAAAACATACTACAGATGTGAAATACTAACAACAGGCAGGATGCAAAACAAGGAGAGTAGCAGGAGCAACGGGTCTACTTTAAAACACCGACACACCAAAACACCGACGATGAGAATACAGAGACCGGAAGATCGACAACTGAGATGACCAACAGTTTAAAAGCCCGAAACTGAGAACACTGACATGTTATGGTAACTGTGCGATAGTGACAGATTTTAGGTTTAGGGGTGGGTTAAGTGAGTTAGGGTTAGGGTGCAGGTAAGGTAAGTGTGCGATAGTGACAGACTTTAGGGTTAGGGGCGGGTTAAGTGAGTTAGGGTTAGAGCGCTGGTTAAGTGAGTGTGCGATAGTGACGGACCTTAGGGTTAGGGTTTGGGTTAAGGTAAGTGCATAGATAGCTGTGTATGTAAGGTTTAGTATAGGTTTGTAAGGTTTTTGGTATGCTTGTGTTGTGTGTGTATTTTTTGGAAAAGGTATTTGTTTTGTTGATTGTTGGGATTGTGGTTTGTCGGGCATGTGAAGTTTTGTGCTTTTGAAATGTCGATCTTCCGGTTTCAGTGTTCTCGTCATCTGTGTTTTGGTGTGTCGGTGTTCTAAAGTAGACCCGGAGCAACATATCCTTGTATGTGCCATAGCAGTAGCTCAAATGTGCCCCCCCAAAAGAACATTCCATTCTAGTTTGTGACATAACAGTAACTTCTCTTTACTCCCCCCACCCACTAAAGAACAGATACATTAACTATTTTGCTAATAAAACACATTTGAAATGCTAAACATGCATTCAAAGGACCTGTCCATGAAACATTTGTACATATGTATCACACAGCTTACTATTTTCTTATATTGTCAATCATTTGTACATCTGAAAAGGCTTGACAAACATGACCATGCCATCAGTACACTTCTAACTAATGCATACAGATAATAGTGTAAAAGGCTTTGCTTCACATTATTCAGTAATATATGCCAGTATATACATCATGCAGGTAACAAAATTACAGCGTACTTGCTGGAGTTCAGTACTCCTCTGTAGAGATAGCTTTGGAAATATTTTGTTTTTCTGAACATGTAGCAAGTATCCTCACCATCATTTGGCTAGCTACACAACTGGCTTTTTATAATGGAGTATATTATTAATGGAGTGCATCTGTTTAGGCTGTGTTTTAGAGATGCTAATTACAGCATAAGCAGCTGAATTGTATGCTAATCAACCAATCTGGTGAAGCTATACAAGAAGTTAAAAGCAACCATGTAGACTTCATGATGTTTTTCTTGTGGATTTCAAAACTAGTAGAATATAGACACAGAAAGCCTACACAGACCGAATGTTAGGACCAGCTGCTGCTTAACTCCATTTGTATGTTCTACAGGCTGCAGGAAATGCTGCTGCTGCTGCCAATAGGCCTAGGCCAAGATGGAGAAGAGTTTTCAGGCCACATTAACTTATCACAACATACACAACTTGGATATTGTGGAGTGCTACAGGGTTGACAGAGACACAGACAATATAGGATCCCTGCGACCTCTACCAGTCTGAACTCACAAAAATGAGCTCAACCAAACATTTTTCAACCCTTATATAATTCTGAACATGCATTTATGCATGCTGGGCTCAAATGCATCTGGTTAGAGGTCTTTTCCAAACTGAATCAAATCAAAGATGCAAATAGAAAACAAATGGGTCTAGAAAGACTGAACCAACCTTCTGTTATGAGCATTGAACATGAAGTCTTGAGAAGTTTAGATCTATTACAAGTTATTGATGACTTCAGTCACAGAAAGTCTAGATGAAGAACTTTATAGTTAATGTCTGAACTAATATACAAGAGACTTTAGCTTACATTAAGCTACAGTCTTGTGTTGTGCTGAAGTCTGTTCCTGTATACATAATCTGTTAGGATGCATTGTGTTCACTCATTGTTATATTGAATGTTGTACTAATATGTTCTTCATATTGATCACTGCTGCAGTAGCCTTTGCTTTATGGGTTATATCCTGACAAAGATATAACAGATGACCAATTTTCAAAACTTCAGGGCACAAAATAGAATAAACATTCTCAACAGAATTCACATAAACAGATGTTTAAGAAGTGGCAAGAAGGTTCCAAAAGGAAGTCTCAAACCTCCAAAAACTAAAGACACTCCAACAAGTCTGAATGACTATTCAAGAAACCTTGTAACTCCCTCCCACCGTGACCCTTTTTCTCTTCCAGAAAGTCTGAATTTCCATTCTTCTCTTTGATAACAAATTTTCTTCAGACAAATACGTTCTGAAAATCATTCATCATGGCTACAGGTGGCAGTGGGAAGAAATCCCTCCTTTCCTGAAGTCATTCCTCATTGTGTAGATCAGAGTGTTTTGCTTCTACCAGTTCTTTATCACATGCTGTCTTAAGAAGTGATAGAACAAGTTCCTCCTTCCCTGGTGAGGAAAGGGTTTACTCAAGGCTGTTCCTAGTCTGTAAGAAAGAAAATGCTTAGAGCCCAGTTCTAAATCTTTTTTTTTCCATAAACCTGTTTGCAGTAGTGCAAAAATTCAAAATTATGACACTTTGCAACTTGTTACCTCTTCTTTGTCTTTCAAGTTTCCTAGGTTTTATGTATCTAGATCACATTATCAGTTCTCTGCTTTACCATTGGACTATCCACTGCACCAAGAGTGTTCACAAAGTGTCTAGCTCCAGTTATATCTTATTTCAAGCTATCCACATTATTTTTCATATTTAGACAACTTGTTTATCTTTGCAGAGTCTTTTTCAGAATGTCAAGAATCTCTCTCTTAAGATGGGAGATCTGTTGCACAGGCTGGGTTTCCAAGAGGACATTCAAAAGTCTTTCTTGACTCCTACACACAGGATTGTGTTCCTGGGATGCCTCAGTTCAAACAGTTTTTCTTCCACAAGAAAAAAAATAGATCTTTATTTATTTCTAAGGTTTTACACTCAGACGTTGGTCACTGCAAGGAAATTCCTCAGGATTTTAGGTCTTATGGCATTTATGATCCTCAAGATACCTCTGGTAGCTCCCACCCTCCATTACCCTTGTTTGTTAGTGCATTTTTTTAATGCCAGGGTGTGGACATTTATGTTTTGTTAATTCTAGCCTTCTACTTTCAGTGCTCAGCCTCCCTCACTCTGCTGGCAGGAAACTCTGAAAAGCTTAGCACCCAAATTTGTCTTGTAGTCAGCTCAATAAAAAACTAATTGACTGTTAGGGCACATGGAAGGTACTCTGAAGCTTTGGAAGCTGGCTGACTGTTATATCTCTGGCAGGATATAACCCATATAGCTAAGGCTACTCCAGCAGTGATCATTTGAACATCTACTGTCATGGCAAGTTCTACTTCCACAATTGTACTTCACACCCCATAGAATAAATGCCATGAGTTCTTTGTTGCTGTTTGAAGTATTAATGCATTTTGGTAAGTTCCCTTCATTGATGAGAGAATACTTTTACTGATAACTTACATAACTGTACACTGAATATTTGCTGTGGTGATGCAGTATGATATACACTAATTGTTGTTTATAATGCTTCCATGTTTGGAGAATATTTATACTTTTCATATTTTTCCAGTTTGTTTTATATAAGTAAACTGCATGCGTATGCAAAACTCAATTAAAGGTTTATTAAATGTGTATTTGTTTATATAAAGTACTATACGTTGTCCAACAATCTTAGCTACTGTATGAATATGAATAATATGAATTAATATTGTGTGCTACTCTTTCTCAGGGAAATATATATATATATATATATATATATATATATATATATACACACATAGGTCTACTTCAGAAGACTGAAAAACCAAAAGACTAAATCCCAAAAGACTGAAAATTCAAAATACTGAATGATTGAATTTGCCCCTTCTCACTGTTGTGCATTCTTAAAAAAAAAAAAAAAAAAACCTTCTTCATTGTTGTGCATTAAAAAAAAAAATTATATATAGATATATATATATATATATATATATATATATAGAGAGAGAGAGAGAGAGAGATAGTGAGTGTACTGGCAAATTTCATGATCTGTGTCTGCAAACTGTATGCTCCAGTTTCACTCTTACTGTAAAAGCAAACTTATATTTTGAATTTTCAATAGATATTTCAAATAATTCAAATAAATTACTCTTTCTTAGGGAGAAGAGTGTATTGTCCATTTTCATCATGTGTGTCTACAATTGTGTGCTCCAGTTTCAATGGTTTGTTTGTGTCTTTTGGCTTTCCCCGGTTAGGGGTCGCCAGAGCGGAACTCTGGTCCACTAATGATTGGCAGTAGATTTTGACGTACTAGCTTGCCAGGCCTAACGCACAACCTTCAATGAAGGAACGCCCATTCACGCATGTCGACACACAGAAGACGCTCTAACTGACAATCGAACGGGCAATATCTAACTGTGAGGCGACAATTGACTAATTTATATTTTGCATCTTCAATCTATTTTTTAAGTGTATTTTGATGTTTTAAATTCTGAGTAATAAACATTTGGCAAAATAAGGTCTTCTGTAATTTTGAGGCCATTCTTTTTAAAGTATTTAAGTTAGGAATTTGGTAAAATGGTTATTAATTTAAGATATTTCCTTACTTGGAAAAGATTCAATACTACTACATTTTAAAGCAAAGTTGTTCAATCACACAGGTTGCTAAATGGTTAAAGGAATAATGAAGAGATCAGAAGAACATTACTTGTGTGTGAATACCTTCCCCCAAAATAAATGAAATTGGATGGGGTTAGGATTGTAGGTGATGATGAGGGGGTGATGGTAGTGAGAAGGGTATCCATGAATAGTTATGTAGGTTGGGGTGGTAGGAGGAGGTGAGGGGAGAAGGAAGACTTCACATTCATTGAAAACAGCACAGGGTTTAAGATATACTTAATCTGCCATTACAGAGCACTACAGATACAAAAGGAGACATTCTTTACATAATGGCATGCATGATAGCCGCTTCAAGAAGTTGTTGTTTGTCTTTTTGGCTTTTCCTGGTTAAGGGTTGCCACAGCAGAACTCCAGTCTGCTAATGATTGGCAGTAGATTTTTTATGGTGCCGAGTTGCCAGCCTGATGCCCAACCTTCAGCGAAGGCAAGCTCATTCATGCATGTCTTTCGGAGGCCATTTGACTGCAGGGAGGACATGCAGACTCCACACAGAAGGCATTCCAGCCGTGAATTGAACAGGAGAACCTCTTGCTGTGAGGCAACAATGCTACCGCTGTACCACCATGGCTCTATAGCCGCTTCAAGCAGTAAAACCAAAAAAAAAAAAAAAAACTCATGTCCCATAATACTTCACAAAATATCTGATGTCTTGCATTGCAAAATCAGGGAAAATCAAATTATGAGTCATGCAAAGCAAAATGCCACACTTATGCCAGTAGGTTGTAGCAGTCATATTTCAGACACATTAACTAGAAGAGTATCCTATGTATAATTTTAACATAGTCATAACAGAGTTTATCCAAAATAACACAGGGAAGCAATATCTGTTAGCCATGGAAACAGTATCCTTCTGTTAAGAGGAAATATTCTTTTATGAGTTAGCACCACCATTATGTAAATGACCGTCTTGACAGTAGCAAGGCATGTGATGTTATTCTACATAGCAGAATCATTAAGTAAAAGCACTAAATATTAATCGTCTGCATTTGATTGAGTAAAACTCTGGTTAAACAGAGATGCAACAAACCTGTGTAGCTAGAAATTTTATAGGGCTAGTGTCAGAAAAATATGTATTAATGTGTGTATTAGTAATATGCTTAGTGCATTTAGAGCTTGCAAAGGGTTAACACATTTATTCTATTTCATACTGCATAAATCTGTACAAACTGCAGATGCTTTCTGACCTTGTATTGTTAGCTAAAATCTTGCCTTGGAAATTTACTGAGAAGCAGATGATTCCTGTTTATGTTAGGAAAATAATGAATAGAACATACTACTTGTATGAAACTTAGACAAGTAGTTCCGCTTGTGCTGTTTGAAAATACACAACTGTAGAAGTTATAGATAATTAGGACAAAGCCTGCTTGAAAATATGAACTGCAATCAGCATTTGCTTGTATCTGAGTTAGAAAGGTACCTTGAAATGTAACACTGTACAATAGAAGCCTGTAAACAGATTAGTGCCCACCAAGGCCAGGTTATTTTTCTCAAAAAGTTTCTCACAAATCTAGACATGTCAGCAGAAAATCTGAGTAACATCTGCTGTAGAACAATACTGAAAGTTGTGTTTGATTACGTCAGCGATAGAAGGCCATGTCTTGTAAAACAGTATAAGAATAGCATGTTTCCTGTTAGTAGTTAGACAAATCCTTGTATTTGCATGTTTTTGTCTCCTTGCAGCAAGTTATTAAATGTGCCTTAACTGAACCTTACGTGTATTGGTCTTTGAAGCTTTTTCCTTTGACAGATTGGTCCTTCGGACTGGAAACCCTCACTTCGCCTCTGATCAGACAGGCCAGGTGGCTTGAAACCGTACGGGGAAGAAACCACATCGGTTCTTCTTAGTTGAAAAGCCCTCAGACTGAATCATCGTACAAAAGAGGCCAGCAACTTTCTGATCTGCGACTGAAGGATGGGTTTACTCAAACCAGGTGATCAATCCCAAAGGCTCAGGTAAGGAGAATCTACCTTTTTTTCTGTTTTAGATCAGGGACTAGATTTGTACTTATTTTGTTAAGACTTTGTTTATACAAGTCAGGGACAAAAAGATTACTGTCTTGTCATAAATCAGGGAAATAGAGCAGGTAGGCAGTCATTCTGAAGAGACTATAACAAAATACGTGGTACCACGTTAAAAAATAAGGAGTTACGTAATGATTAAAAGGGTAGAGCAAAATGGGTAATAATTGTGCAAAAAGATCCCAAAATCTGCCGTTAACCGAAGACGCGAAATACATGCAGTCACAGCGTGCTGATAATATTAAATACTACTCAAAATGGGTTAATAAGTATGAATTTGATGGTAAATTAAAAAAATCCTCGCTTGTCAAACTTCTCAAACAGCTTAAAACCGATTCCAAAGGTCGGGTAAAAAAGCAACGTCAATTAGGAATTCCTCAGGCACACAGGTGGATTGAGGAAGTAAACCGTAGGGAACAAAAGAGTAATAATTCAAAAGCAATGTTTTTAGGTAAGGAGGATAATAACTTAGTAATAGCATTGGCCCCTCCTCCTCCCTTACCAGAATATGAGGCAAGTGAACAAGTTAGTCCACCCCCGCGATATCCTGCTGTTACTGTAAATAGAGACACTACAAAAGCAAAACCATTTATTAGAGATCCCATCGAAACCAGGTCTCGAACACAGCCAGGAAACTCAAAAGGGGACATTGAGTTATATCAAATGGGTAGGAATTCACAATCTATGAGTGAAGAAGAAATATGCCCACTTATAGAAGTGCCTAATCCTCAGGCAGGACAAGAAGGTCAGGACCCAACTATTCTAGTGTATAGACCCTGGACTCCGGAGGACATCCGGAAGGCCACTGAGGGAATTCCCCATCCAAAAGTTAATTTTAAAAAGTTCTTAGAAGATTTGCAAGGAATGAGGCTAAGTTATAATTTAAACAGAGAAGAGGTAGAAAAAGTAGTCATACAAATTGTGGGACCAGATTGACACATGATTAGTGGCGACTGGAATCCCCATGATGCTGCGCTCAGGCCCCTCCCACATAGCAGCGCAGAATTAGACAACTGAGTGAAAGGTCTTACAGACCGAATCTCTGAGAAATGGAAGCCTAAGGCAGACTAGACTTGCATTAATCAATGCATCCAACAAGAAGGCGAGACTGTTGACAGATATTATGCCAGACTGTTAGAATGTTTTAATAACCACTGTGGAATGCAGGTTCCTGAAGATCAGACACACGATTCCCTATTTCCCCATAGGAGCAGCAGTTAAAGAATGCATTTTTTAAAGGCAGTATTGCACCCATAAGCAGTTTTATTACAAAGCACATGGTAGATCATCGTGCAAACAGGTTACAGTCATTACTTGAACATGCTAGGCATGCCGAAAGCCATTTTAGTAGCAAAAAGAAAAAGAAAGCCCAAGTATTTTCTGTAGAAGATGGAGCAGAAGTTTATGTAGTACAGTCCGGGAAAAAGGGCAAGAGAAATGCCCAGGGAAACAAGCAATCTGATCAATGGTCAGAGGACTTTGAAGGGCGAAAGAAAAGGGGCGAATGTTTTAAATGCGGTAAAAAGGGACACTTGGCAAGGGATTTCAAGAAAAACAAGAAGGCAACCACGGAAGATAAGGATGGTGAGGACTGACTATATGATAGTCAGGAATCACTAGAAGGGGATAGCAGAGAAATGACAAATGAGAATGTAATAGAGGGAGTAGAGGATGTGACAGAAGAAATAGAGGAAGTGCAGGAAGTCATGGATAGTAAAGAAAATGAAATATTGGATTTGGCTTTATTGAGTTTAGAGCTCTATTTAGCAGACACAAAACCAGAAGTTACACTCCTGGTAGAAGGGAGGGAAGTCAGATTCTTGTGCGACTCAGGAGCATCACGGACCCTGATAAATCCCTCCAAACTGCCAGAGAACTCAGAGTCACCTAATTACATATTAGTGAAAGCAGATAATGGACAGCTGTATCGGGAGGCTCTCTCCCATAATATTGTGATAACTGATCCTGTTTCAGGATTGACCCAGAAAAGCAAAATTGTTGTTTCTGCAAAATGCCCAGTAAACCTCTTGGGCAGAAACCTTATGCAGCTATTTAGTATAGCAGTAGTTCCAACTATGCAGGGTATGGAAGCACAGCGACAAATTAATACCTTTGCAGTGCAAACGGAGGGTAAAATGTTTTATTGGTACAGCCAGGACTTGGTTACGACTGGTTCAGGGGCAGTGACCGAAGAGTTGATGAACGTAGCCATCAGCAAGTTCTACTCCCTTGACATTGATAAACAACATTTGTTGCACTGTACTCTGTATTATTGTAACACACCAGGACCTGATAAGGAATATGAACAAGAATTGTTTAGAAATCGTGCAAACAAACTGATATTACGTAATCTGTACTGGGACACAGAAGAGAACAGTGTAGTCAGATGTTCATTGCCCCAGGAGTTCTTTGCACTTTATAAATCTAATCGATTACCACATGTTAGCTTAACTAAGGACAAGAATGTGAAATGGGTAGACTTAGGAGAAAAAGTCACGAGATGGGAAAAACAGACAGAGTTAGAACAGTCAGAACAGGGAATACAAATGCAGAAGTTGAATTGGATAACTCAGACCCACCCAGCTGTACACTTGCAGTCTAGCAAGGACAGCTGATTAGCACTCCTATTGAAGGAGGAAGAGAATGCCTTACAGAATATACCAGAAATTCTTTGGCCAACAGGAAAGTCAGATGTAGGATTTATTCGTACAGCGGGACTAGTTACTATTATGCCAAAGTCAGCATTTAGACCACAGAAAAGACAGTATCCCTTAAGAAAAGATGCAGAGGTGAGAATCAAACCTATTATAGCAGGGGTACTGGTGGAATCTCCTGATTCACCATGTAACACACCCTTATTTCCTGTTAAGAAAGTGAATGGAGAGTGGCGTATGGTCCAAGATTTACAAGCTGTAAATGACGCAGTAATACCAAGGGCACCTACGGTGCCAGACCCACACACCCTGTTAAATGATTTAAAACCTCAACAGAAATATTTTTCTGTGGTAGATATCAGCAATGCATTCTTCACGATACCGATACACCCTGATAGCCAGTATTGGTTTGCATTCACATTTCAGGGGAAAAGGTATACATATATATACCTTGTTTCACTTGAAAGAAAGTTGCTGTTTGTCGTTTTTGCATTTAAGTTACCTTTAACACATTGCACTTAAGTTACCTGGCACTTGCTCACTAAAGCAATTATATAAGTCAGCACTAAAAATTAAAAGCACTACACCCTCACTCTAAACTGGCCCTTGTTTTCAATTATTAAGGAATTCCCAATATTATTCTAGCATGTCCAAAGGTCAGTTGTCAATCTCCTCTCTGGTCCAGCTGGTGAATCTGGGAATCTTGAGGCAATGTTACAACTGCCTCATGTACACAGACAACCCTCTCCTCCTCCCAACAAATTCCAACACATGTGAGAGATGCAACCATATAGCCAAACTGGAGGCTAAGCTCTCTCAACTCAGTACTGGCATAACCAGTCAGGAGGCGAAGGAAACCACACTCACTACAATTCCAGTCTCACATAGACCTACCATGACAGCAAATCAAACACATAATCACACAAAAACATACTCGGAGGCTCTAAATAAAGATCTGCCGAAGCAGCAGAGACCTCCAAAGCAGACACCCAAGCAACAGCTACCCTAAAACAAAACACGTGCAACACATATCTCACAAAGCCAGTGTGACGAACAGTCACTCACACCGGATACACTTGTAATAGGTGACTCTATCATCAGGCACACTGACGTCCCGCTCACCAGGCTGAACAAGGAGAGGGTCACAGTGAGCAGCCTGTCAGGCGCTAGGATCCGCCACATAACACAAGCACTCAGGTCACTCCAAGGCAAGTACAAATATGACTCAGTCATTGTCCATGCTAGTGTGAATGACCTGAGACATACCTCCCTGGACTACATGAAAAGAGACATAAAGGAGCTCTCTGAGCATGTAGCCCAGGCCGGTATGACCCTGACCTTGAGTAGCATCTTACCCTCACCAAGAATGATGCCACAATATGAAGACAAGATGATCAATTTCAAAAATTGGCTTAAGTACTGGTGTCATTCAAAGGGGATCCAATGTCTGTCAGCTTGGGATGATATGCTCGACAAGCCACGATGCTTCGCTAGGGATGGCTTGCACCTGTCACCCCTGGGCTTTCGGATATTGGCAAAGGCTCTTGCTACCCCTGTAGTGCCTTTTTTAGGCAAGGCTCAAAAGACAAACCCACCTCCATAGGTATCATAAGGGATAAGAAACTAAGAGTAATGCTACTCAACGCTAGAAGTCTAAACCTCAAGATGCATGCACTCGAAACTCTCCTTAGCATGGAGAACATCGATATCTGTGCAGTAACAGAAACCTGGTTCAGGGCTCCCGAGAGCACCCCAGCACTACCAGGTTATACCTCATACCATGTTTTTCGGCCCCAAAACTTGGACTGAACCACAAAAGGAGGGGAAGTATCGATATTCATCAAAGATACCCACACCTCCAGGTTGGTGGCAAAGCACGAAGCATCAGAGACTATCCATGTGCAACTAACATTGGGTAAAACTGCCTTCCAGTTTATAGCCTGCTACAGACCACCCTCCCAAACCCAGGAACCCCACTCGGCCTTCCTGAGAACACTGGAAAATATGAAGGTCTCTCCAAACACCATTATATTAGGCAACTTCAACTACCCAAACATAGACTGGGAGCATTACTCTAGCTCCAACACCCTAGCCCAAAGGTTCCTAGAATTTATAAACTCAAATGCTATGGAACAACTTGTTACCAATCCCACAAGAGGGGAAAACATACTGGACCTGATCATCACCAACATGAGGACTCTATGCTCCAGACCAGAAGTGTATCCCTCACTGGTAAGATCAGACCATAAACTAATCTCACTGGATATTCACATCCCGACCCCACCCTCTGCCCAGAAAACCACAGTGAAAAACTTCTCTAAAGCAAATTTACACTCCTCAAAACCGAGGTGGAATCCTTCAAAGCCCCCGGGCCTGTGGAAAATACGGCCCAGACCGCAGAATCCTTTATAAACGCATTCTATGAACACCTTCAGGAATGCATGGATCATGTGATCCCGAATAAAACCAAGTCCCAATCCTCCAAAGGCAGACGTCCTGTCTGGTGGACCCCAGCCATAAACAAACTATACAATAGAAGGAGGAAGCTACTAAATGATAGAGCAAAATCCCAAAAAGGGAAGGCATCACTGATCAGTATTAGCAAAAAACTACGGGCACTCATAAAATTGTCTAAGGCCAGCTTTGAGAGAAAAATTGCACAGGACACTAAGGATAATCACAAGGCTTTCTTTAGTTATGTTAGGAACCTGGGTGGTAATTCCCAGATATGCTCAGAATTAGTCAAAAATGACAAAAAATACACTGAACCCACAGACATTGCCAACATCCTAGCTGACAGATTCAGCGCAAACTTCTCCCTCCCACCCAAAGGGCAAATATCTATCCCAGCAGAGTGCTGCCCCCCTGACATCTCAGATGCTCATGTAAGAGCCGCCCTCTCCAAAGCAAAAAACACAGCATCAATGGGACCAGACGGTGTCCCGGGCTGCGTCCTACATGAACTCCAAGAAGAGCTAAACCCAAACATAAAACTACTGTTCAATCTCAGCCTTACTACAGGATATGTGCCCAAAGAGTGGCGTACAGCAACAGTGGTCACTCTCCATAAAGGTGGTGCCTCAATGGATCCTGGAAACTATCGCCCCGTAAGCCTGACTAGCTTAGTCTGCAAAGCTATGGAAAGGATCATCATGGACCTCATAAATAAAGATATTGGGGACCTACAGACACTGGATCCTACCCAGTTCAGCTTTGTTAAGGGCAGATCCTGCCTTTTAAACCTGGTTGATTTCTTTGAAACAGTCACCAAGGCGATTGACGAGGGGAAGGTGGTCCACACAGCCTACCTGGACCTCGCTAAAGCCTTCGATACAATACCCCACTCGGGCATTAAAGATAAGCTCACCAGCTTAAATATAAACCCCTATGTCACTAGATGGATTGCAAACTGGCTCAAGGACAGAACCCACATGGTTAGAATTGCTGGAGCCATGTCAGACTCCAAACTAGTTACAAGTGGTGTCCCACAAGGCTCAGTCCTGGGACCTCTCTTGTTCGGTATATATTTATCTGAGGTACAGGCCAACACGGAAGGACTGTGCCTTACCAAGTTCGCAGATGACTGCAAACTGGGCGCCATAATCGACTCTCCAGCCGACACAAGCATCCTCCAAAAGGGCCTCATAGAAACAGACAACTGGTGCCAGAGCCATGGCCTCAAGCTAAATGCCAAAAAGTGTATAGTCATCCCCTTTGGCAAAAACAAAGTGCCCACAAATTACCACATAGGTGGTAATCCATTAAGTACAGAAGAAGTAATTAGGGACCTGGGGACCCAAGTTGATAGCAATCTCTCATTTGACAACCACGTGGCCAAAGTGGTTAGAAAAACATTTTATATAGCCCACCTAATCATGAAGGGATTCACATCTAGATCAGAGGAGGTCATCGTGCCTCTTTACTCATCCCTCATCAGGCCCATAATTGAGTACAATGCCCCTTTTGGAATGTACCTTACCAGACACCTGCAGCAACTGGAAAGACCCCAAAAGTACCTCACCAAGAGGATCAAAGGGCTCAAACAGATGCCATATGCTGCCCGGTTAAAGAAACTCCAGCTCTACTCAGTTGCATACCGCCTGTTCAGAAGTGATCTGTGCCTGACGTATAAAGCCATGTCCAACCCAGAATTAATGGACATGCTGCACCTCAGAAAATCCAAATCCCATCGAGCTACGCGCTCGAGAGACTTGAACCTCAGCACTGAAATAAATAGGACATGCTTGAGGGACAGATTCATAACCCAGAGGCTCCCTTCACTCTGGAATAAAATCCCAGTCCAGGTTAGGCAGAGTCCCTCATTGACTCTCTTCAAGAGGAATCTTGATGAGTGGATGGGAGATCGTAGGTTTACCCCGGGTATCACTTCTGTGTCACTGTTAGACAGAGGCACAGTATACTAACCTCGAAAAAGGGCATAGCAAAATAAATTTAAAATGGGTGGCGAAAGCCAAACACATTCTGGCTAGGCTTATAAATGCCCTAGGGCAGATAGCCTAGTATGAACCTATGAACCTATGAACCTATATACACGACTACCACAGGGGTATTGTGAAAGTCCGACAATATTCTCATAAGAAATGGCAAGCAACTTGGTGGGATTTACCCCACCAAGAGGTAGCCAGATTTTGCTTTATGTTGATGATATCCTGCTGGCGGCCCCCACCCAGCAAGATTGTAAAGAAGATACCATACCACTATTACAATTTTTAGCCACTGAAGGACATAAAGTAAACAAAAATAAACTGCAGCTTTGGAAAAAACAAGTTAAATACCTAGGATATGTAATATACAAGGAGGGTAGGACATTAGATGAGGACAGAAAAGTAGCGATTTTGCAAGCACCAAAACCCACTACCAAGAAGGAAATGATGTCCTTCCTGGGGACGACTAATTTTTTATTGCAGCTGGATTCCAAACTATGCCTTGGAATCTGCACCGCTGACTAACCTGATTTAAAAGAAGCCTATGGCAGCAGAGGATTTGTTACAATGGCAACCAGAAGCAGAATTTGCTTTCTGCAAACTGAAACAGTTAATAGCATCCTCATTGGTTTTGGGATTACCAAACTATCATAAATGTTTTTTCCAAACTGTAGATTGTAAGCAAGGTTATATGACATCAGTGTTAACACAGCAGCATGGGGACAAGCAACGCCCTATTGCTTATTATTCATCACAACTGGACCCAGTGGCACGGTCTTTACCTCACTGTGTACAAGCAGTAATTGCAGCTGCAATGGCAGTACAGGCTTCGGCCTCAGTAGTTTTGTTCCACCCTCTCACATTGAGAGTGCCTCATGCAGTCGCGATTATTTTACTGCAAGAGAAGGTAGCATATCTTTCCCCTGCTAGGCATCTTTCCTGTATGACTATATTGTTGAGCCAACCTCATATGACAATTGAACGATGTACGACTTTGAACCCTCCTACCTTGCTCCAAACCCCTGCAGAAGGCTCACCACACAGCTGCCTGCAGGTGATTGAGCAAAAGACACTGCCTAGAAAAGACCTTACGGATGTTCCCTTGGATGATGCCAACGTAACATACTATGTGGATGGCTCATGCAAAAGGGGTCCTGCAGGACAGAACCTAGTGGGATATGCAGTAGTTTCGGATACTGACATTATAGAAGCGAAATCTTTACCACACAATTTATCTGCACAGGCAGCAGAATTGATTGCCTTGACACTGCCATGTACCTTAGCAAAAGGGAAATGTGTGAACATTTTTCTGACAGCCAGTGTGCTATTTCTACTGTACATGTTTTTGCGCAGTGGAAAAATCGAGGAATGATAACATCTACTGGCAAACCAATCAATCATGTGCAGTTTATTTTAGATCTTTTAGAATCTATTCATTTACCTCAGAAAGTAGCTATTTGTAAATGCACAGCTCATACCAAGCAACAGGACAGGATTTCAAAAGGTAATGCGAGAGCTGATACAGCTGCAAAGCAGGCAGCTTCAGAAGTATTTCTTTTGAATGAGGAATTACAACCCTCTGAGATTTTAGACATAGAAATGTTAAAGACAATGCAGACACTTACTATGCAAGCTGAAAAACAAAGATGGGTAAAACGAGGAGCAATTCTCGAAAAGGGGCTGTACATCTCTAAAGAAGGGAAACCAATATTGCCATCTAATTTGTTTAGATATGCAGATTTGTTGAGCCATGAGCAGTGCCATGTCTCAACAGGGGGGATGGTACAGCTGGTGAACCAAGTGTTCACGACATATGGATTCTCAAACTACTCTAAAAAATTCTGCTCGGTATGCCATGTTTGTAATAAACATCATGCACAAGTGGCGTTAAAGCCCAAGCAAGGGAGTTTCCCTACACCACCGTATCCATTTAATACTATCTGTATGGATTTCATAGAGTTGATCAAATGTGAAAATAAGAAGTATTGTCTTGTTATTGTAGATATCTTTTCCAGATGGGTGGAAGCCTTTCCGACTAAAAATCCAGATGCTGCAACTGTGGCCAAAGTTCTTGTTAAAGAAATCATCCCTAGATTCAGCATTCCAGAAAGGATCTACAGTGACAATGGCACACACTCTTCGTAAACCAGACCATACAACAGTTAAGTAGACATTTTGGTATTTCTTTAAGAAATCATTGTGCGTATCACCCACAATCTGCAGGGCTAGTAGAGAGGCATAATGGGATTTTAAAAAGTAAGCGAAGGAAGTTAATAGTAGAACACAGAGAAATTGGGTGTACTGTCTGCCCCTGGCACTGTTGAGCATGAGAACTGTTCCAAATGCAAAAGGATTGAATCCTCTTGAAAAATTATTTGGAAGGGCTTATTATATACCTCAGTGGAAATCTCTCATGCCCGCAGACCAGGAAGCTGACAGTACATTAGCTGAGTATATGCAAAACCTGTTAAATTCTAAACATTTGTTGCAGTCAAATTCTGTTTCAGATAAAGAATGAACCAGACCGTCAGAAGTGGCAGTGCCCCCTGGTGCCTGGATCTGGGTGAAGACAGTAAAGAAAAAGAACTGGGCATCACCAAAGTGGGAAGGTCCATATCAAGTGCATCTGTCGACACCCACTGCAGTCAAAATTGCAGAGCGTGCCTCCTGGATCCACCTGACGCACTGTAAATTAGTCAAAAACTTTGAACAGGACAAAAATCTTGTCACATGCCAAGAGTAAAAATGATAAGAGTCCAGAAGAAACAGGAATGCAGAACAACCCTTTCCTCAGAAGTATTGCATAATCATCCTGTTAACTGTACTAGTGACAATAATATTTTTGTTGTGGCCTTTCCTTTTCTCAGCCACACAGACTGAACTGAATAAACGTGAAGTGTTACTCATAGACTGGCATCCAAACTTTAACACTTACCAAGCAATTAAATATGTGTATGCTGAGACTTTCAATGTTTCGAATTGCTGGATTTGCACAGCTTTGCTGACAGCATACGGGGGGGTTATTAATGACTACAGTCCCCCTCGGGGTCAATGAGACCTGGGAAAATTTGATTCATGATACCTCAACCATTACATCACAAGATAAAATAGCATTGCACTTGTCTGTTCTACAAAAGAG
The DNA here is from genome assembly GCF_019279795.1 of Protopterus annectens. Taxonomy (NCBI): domain Eukaryota; kingdom Metazoa; phylum Chordata; order Ceratodontiformes; family Protopteridae; genus Protopterus; species Protopterus annectens. Next base: position 1,541,800,499 of record NC_056735.1, read on the forward strand.
AACTGTGTGTTTTTATAAAAATGATACTGTTCAGGTGGGTTGGAGCAATTGCAATGTGACTGTTCCTTATAAATGTTACACTAAAGGTAACAATGTAGATCTTTATTGTAATACAAACTATGATTCATTTCTTGGGTTGATACACAAAACACTTGAAGTAAAACATAATTCTGTTCTTTATAAACAACTGTCTATAATTGATAGAAAAATGTTTCATGCAGGGCGAGTGTATATTCATAGCAAGGTTACTACTAACGTAGAGGACTGTTATTTTGTGTGTGGCAGAAAGGCATACAAATGGTTACCTGAGAATTGGTCCAGCAGTTGTTTTTTGGGTTACTTGGTTCTGGCCATATGACACACTGCAGTTTTACCTCGAGGAAAAATTTGAAATGTCCGAGAGGTCGTCAAGAAACCTGTAAATCCAGTGGGACAAATCGATGCACGTTGGAAAGACCATCATTCCATAGGCAAAGGACTGACACATATGAACTTGAGTGATAGTGTTATATCGTGGGCAGGCATATTACCAGCATATGGAGGAGTAAAATCGATCTGGGAGCTGAGAAAACTGTCTAAACTTCTCGAAGTGATAAGCAATGCAACTTTTTCCGCCCTCGAATTGGTGACTGATGAACTGAATGCTATGAGAACTGTAGTGCTTCAAAACCGCATGGCTCTTGACTTCACCCTAGCGGCGAGAGGTAGTACTTGCGCTTTAATCCAAGAAGAATGCTGTTCGTATATTCCTGACCATAAATACGAGATACACAATCATCCTGAGGTAATTCAGCAAGTGCCGGCCATGACCAAACCCACTGACGGACTTTTTCCAGAAATGGTTTGGGGGGTGGGGTACCATCCTAATGAGCATCCTGATTGTCATTTGTGTAGGAATGCTCCTACTGGGAGTATGTGTTTGTTGTGGCATCCCCTGCATGAAAAGACTGATTAAAGTTTTTATAGACGTGTCAGTTTCTGAAACCTTATATCAGAGTACTGAGTTCGAAGAACTGTTAAAAGATTGAAAATGCTTTCATAAGTTTAAACTGAATGACTCTCTTAACTGCAAATCCTGAGTGGAAGAGGTTAGGAGAAGAAAATAAACTGTTTATGCTTATTTTGAAAGTAGAATAAAAGTATTAATAGGGGGGAAATGTCAGAAAAATATGTATTAATGTGTGTATTAGTAATATGCTTAGTGCATTTAGAGCTTGAAAAGTGTTAACACATTTATTCTATTTCATACTGCATAAATCTGTACAAACTGCAGATGCTTTCTGACCTTGTATTGTTAACTAAAATCTTGCTTGTGCCTTGGAAATTTACTGAGAAGCAGATGATTCCTGCTTATGTTAGGAAAATAATGAACAGAACAATACTACTTGTATGAAACTTAGACAAGAAGTTCCGCTTGTGCTGTGAGAAAATACACAACTGTAGAAGTTATAGATAATTAGGATAAAGCCTGCGTGAAAATATGAACTGCAATCAGCATTTGCTTGTATCTGAGTTAGAAAAGTACCTTGAAATGTAACACTGTACAATAGAAGCCTGTAAACGGATTAGTGTCCACCAAGGCCAGGTTGTTTTTCTCAAAAAGTTTCTCACAAATCTAAACATGTCAGCAGAAAATCTGAGTAACATTTGCTGTAGAACAATACTGAAAGTTGTGTTTGATTACGTCAGCCATAGAAGGCCATGTTTTGTAAAACAGTATAAGAATAGCATGTTTCCTGTTAGTAGTTAGACAGATCCTTGTATTTGCATGTTTTTGTCTCCTTGCAGCAAGTTATTAAATGTGCCTTAACTGAACCTTACGTGTATTGGTCTTTGAAGTTTTTTCCTTTGACAGCTAGTAAACTTCTCCTACTTAGAAAAGAGTCAGGAGATTTATCTCTCTCTCTCTCTCTCTCTCTCTCTCTCTCTCTCTCTCTCTCTCTCTCTCTCTCTCTCTCTCTCTCTCTCTATATATATATATATAGATATATAGATATATATACATATATATATATATATATATATATATATATATATATATTTATATATATATATATAGAGAGAGAGAGAGAGAGAGAGAGAGAGAGAGAGAGAGATTGTGTCTAACAAGTCAGTTATAAGTAGACTCTATAAGACAGTGACTTGATAGGTCTAGGGACCGTTACGATGACTCAACCACCCAGTTGCTGAATGCAAACTTGTCAGTCTACAAAGATCAAGAGGCGCCTCTTGAACTTACTACCAGTACACAAAAAAACCCAGCTATCATGTGGTAAGAGCTGCTCAACCCCAGTCTAGAATTATCTGTTCCTGCACCATGCTCACTTAAAATAAATCCTTTGTTACACAGCCCTAGGGAAAATAGTATTGTCACACCTTGTAATGGTGGGACAGTTGTCACATAAGTCACAAAGCTGAAAAATATTTAGGAAAAAGTAGTATCTGAGAAATAGGCTTGAAGAGATAATTGTCAATCAGTTGGTTGCCAACCACACATATAGGATATCTAAAAGTCTAAGTGCAGAATTCATTGCCGGGAGAGCTACACAGATGTGAAATGAATAACAAAAGCAAATAATAATAAAGGAAAATGCAGAAAATTGTGCAGCATCTCAAAGGTTATGGAAATAGCTGCCCCTTTGTTGGTCAATAATTTAAAAACTATCAGTATGACACTGAGGCATTAAACCTTTTTGAAAGCCAGTAAGACATAAGTTTGACAATAAAAGCTATGAAACTATAAACCTAGCAACATGTTTTTTGGATGTTGCATGAAATAATTGATTGCAACTACATCTCATAAAGCTGCAGGAAATACTTGCAGTTTGTCAAAACGAAGGCAACCCAGCTCAGAACCAAACCAGAGAGCTAAGTGCTGTGAGTATGCAAACTGGTGAAAAATTTTGCCACTCAAATATTGCACAGAAAAAAATAATTCCTGTGTGTGTGTGTGTGTGTGTGTGTGTGTGTGTGTGTGTGTGTGTGTGTGTGTGTGTGTGTGTGTGTGTGTGCATGTGTCTGTGTGTGTCTGTCATCAAATATAACACACTTGAGCTACTCCATGTCCAACTAACCTTAAGTAAAGTCCTATACCACATCTAGATATAAGACCCTGTCTGTGACCCAGGATAACCATACCATCTACTTGAATGTACGGGAGTCGCTTACCATTCAACTGAGCACCAAGTTCATGGGTAATTTCAACTATCCCACCATAAACTAGGATACATATACAACCACCAACATGCAGAGTCAAAGCTTCCTGGATTTTGTCAGTGCAAATACTCTGGAACAGCTAGTCTGCAGGAAGTAGCCTTTCACGACACTCCCCTCTTTTCATCATTCTTGACAAGCTAATTCTTTATTTTCAGTAAGTACTGCTTTGTTTCTTCCTAACTTCAGAATATCTGCCTAAATACTTCATCCTTAAATTTTCAGGGTCTACGTATTGGTTTCTCCTTGAGTGTTTGTCAGTGCTCTGTACAGACTCAGACACTTTGAGTGACATTTTTCCTGTAAAAGGCTTCATTACTTAATATAGTGAGCTCATATCCAGGCATGTCTAAAGGTCAGTTTCCTGTGCTTTCTCCTGTCAACCTGGTGAACTCGGGCATCCTGAGGCAGTGTAGCAACTGTCTCATGTACACAGACAGCCCTCTCCTCTTACCTCTCAACACTATGACTTGTGAGAGATGCACATTTATAGCAAATTGCAAGCCAAGCACTCTCCAGCCAAGACTGGATTAGCCAGTCAAGAGGAGAAGGGTAACACCCACATGATACCACATTCAACACATAGCCCTCCAGAACATACACCACCACAACCCTCACATAGTAACACAAAACACACACCTACTTTTGCGGGTGGTCTCAATACAAATCTGCTCAAACAACAGAGACCTCCGAGATAGAAACACAAACAACCACCACATCCCAGCACAAACCATAAGACACATAGCTCACATAAACAGTGTGCCACCCAACCAAAGGCCATAAGGCAAAACAACTTACCCAATACACTAGTCATAGGTGACTCAATAGTAAGGCACACTGATGTCCCACTCACTAGGTTGAATAAGGAGAAAGTTACGTTCAGCTGCCTGATGGGTGCCAGGATCCACCACATAACGCATCCACTTAGGTCACTCCACAACCAGTACAAATATGACTCTGTCATCGTCCATGTTGGTATGAATGACCTGAGACGTACCTCCCTGGACTACATGAAAAGAGACATAGAGGAGCTCTCTGATCCTGTAGCTCAGGCAGGTATGATACTAGCTCTGAGTAGCATCCTACCGTCACCCAGAATGATACAACAGTACAAGCAGAAAATTATTGACTTCAACAATTGGCTAAATTTCTGGTGTCATTCTAAGGGGATCCAGTATCTGTCTGCCTGGGATGACATTATCGACAGACCTCGATGCTTCATTAGAGATGACCTGCACCTGTCACCCCAGGGATTCCTGATACTGGACAAGGCTCTTGCCACTCCTATAGTGCCTTTTTTAGGCAATGTCCTAAAGACAAAATTACTACCATAACAGCTACAAGCAAACGAAATCTGAGGGTTATGCTACCCAGTGCTAGAAGTCTAAATCTCAAAATGTGCTCACTCAAGGCACTCCTTAAAATGGAAAACATTGACATCTGTGCCCTGACTGAGACCTGGTTCAAGGCTCCAGAGAGCACCCCGGCACTACCAGGCTATAATTCATACCACACCTTCCGGCCCCTAAACCTGGACCGAAGCACTAAAGGCGGTGGTGTCTCCATATTCATAAAGGATATGTACACCTCCAGACTAGTAGCCCAACATAACGCATCAGAGATACTTCAGGTACAGCTAACATTGGGTAAAACTGCAATCCAGGTTGTAGCCTACTATAGATCCTCCACCATGTCCCAAGACTAACAATCCACATTCCTAAACACACTGGAAAATATTAGGGTACAACCCAATACCCTTATACTGGGAGACTTTAACTACTCCTCAATTAACTGGGAAAATTACTTGTGTACCAATACACTTCTTCACCGTTTTCTGGAATTCATTAATTCCAATGTCCTGGACCAACTCATTCTTACCCCACCAGGGGTAGAAACATCCTTGACCTGGTCATTACTAACATGGGTGACTGTTGCTCTACACCAGTAATCAATTCCTCCCTGGTCAGATCTGACCACAAGCTAATCACCATGGATATCCATATCCCCCTCCCCCCCAAAGGAAACCACCGTAAAAAAACTGCTCCAAAGCCAATTTTGGGCTTCTAAAAACAGAGGTGGCTAACTTCATGACACCCATTCAAATGGAAAATAGATGCATGACTGCTGAATCATACATCAATGCACTGTATTAGCACATACACAAGTGCATGGAACAGGCCATACTGAACAGAGACAAGATGCTCTCCTCCAAAAAAAAGGAAGCCAGTCTGGTGGTCCCCCACCACACACTCTACAACAGAAGGAAAAAACCTGTTGCAGAAAAGGGTGAAGTCCCAAACTGGAAAAACTCCTTTGTTAGCCTCAGCACAAAATTGAGATCTATCATCAAATCGTCTAAAGCTAGCTATGAAAAAAAAAATTGCTGTAGATTTTAAAGACAACCACAAGGAATTCTATAGTTATGTCAAGAATCTACATGGTAAGTCTCAGATCTGCTCTGAGTTACAGCAATGGAAATACATATACAGAACCAACTGACATTGTCAACATATTGGATGATGGGTTCAGTGTGAACTTTACCCCATTTTCACTCCCTAAAGGGCCTATCACACTACATGAGGAATGCCAAGTCCCAATTATCATGGCTACACAGGTAAAAACTGCACTGTCCAAAGCCAAGAATATAGCTTCCATGGGACCTGATAATATCCCTGGCTGTGTTCTACATGAATTACAAAGTGAACTGGCACCACACCTGACTACCCTGTTCAATCACAGCCTCATTTTAGGCTTTGTTCCTACTGAATGACACACTGCTAGGGTCATCCCACTCTACAAAGGGGGAGCGACTAAAACCATGGGAAATACCACCCCATTAGCCTGGCGAGTCTGATATGTAAGGCTATGGAAGGCATCATCATGGACCATATAAATAAGGACATAGGGAATCTCCAAACTCTGGACCCCACACAGTATGGGTTTGTGAAAGGTAGATCATGCCTGCTCAACCTGACAGACTTCTTCGAGTTTGTTACCAGAGTTGTGGATGAGGGGAAGGTAGTTTTCACAGCCTACCTAGATCTTGCCAAGGCCTTCAACACCATCCGTCACTCAGGAATCATAGATAGACTCACTAAACTAGGCATAAACCCCTATGTAATAAGATGGTTTGCCAACTGTCTCACTGATAGAACCCACACTGTGAAAGTAGCGGACTCCAAATCTGACTACCGACCAGTTACAAGTGGTGTCCCACAGGGATCGGTCCTAGGTCAATTCCCGTATGTCATTTACTTGTCTGAAGTTCAAGTCAACACAAAGGGACTCTGGCTGACCAAGTTCACAGATGATTGCAAACTGGGAGCCATTATTGATTCTCCAACTGATGTAGACATTCTACAAAAAGGCCTCACTGACACCAACAACTGGTGCCAGAACCATGACCTTAAACTCAATGCCAAAAAGTGCATTGTTATTCCCATTGGGAAAAATTCAGTGCCATGAACTACCATATAGACGGTAGTCCACTAAACACTGATGGTGTGATAAGAGACCCAGGGACACAGCTTGACAGCAACCTCTCCTTTGAAAACCACATTGCCACTGTAGTCAGAAATTCCTTCTATGTGGCACGTCTCATTACAAAAGGTTTCTCATCGAGGAAGAAAGAGGTCATAATCACTCTCTACTCATCCCTCATTAGACCTATTATAAAATACAACACCCCATTTTGTATGTACCTCACTAGACTCCTACAACAACTGGAAAGGCCACAAAAATACCTCACTAAGAGGATCTTAGGCCTTATACACATGCCCTATATGGACAGACTCAAAAAACTCCAGCTATACTCTGTCTCTTATCGCCTACTTAGATGCGATCTCTGCTTGACCTACAAAGCCATGTTTGACCCAGAGCTGCTAGATATGATACACTTAAAGAAATCCCAATCCCTCCATGCCACACACTCCAGGGACCTTAACCTCATCCGACAATAAAGAGAACATGATGGAGGGACAGATTCCTAACCCAGAGACTTGCCATACTCTGGATCAATCTTCCCATTCATGTCAAACAGAGCACTTCACTAGCCCTCTTTAAGAAAAATCTTGATGAGTGGGTGGTCAATAGGAACTTCACCCCAGGGATCACTTCAGTGGCCTTGCTTGACAGCAGCACTGGGAACTAACTTTGGGTGGCATGATGCCAGGGAATTTTCTTGGGCTAGGCTTATATAGGCTCCAGGGCCATTAGCCTAGTACACACCTATGAAGCCATGAACCTATGCACACCTATTAGGGGTGCAAATATTCTAGATATGGTAGTCACAAATATAAGGCAATGTTGCACCTCCCCCCAGTATAATGTCCTCACTGGTCAGATCAGACCTGATCATAAAGTGGTCACTCTTTGAGATACATATAAAACCCAGCAAACCCCAAAACATTTAAGAACTTTCCCAAAGCTAACTATCTGTTATTAAGCAATGGCAGAGATAAATTCTAAGCCCCCCCCCCCCAAACTCAGAAAACAGTATTGCATATGCGAAAGTGTTTACAGAAGCCCTGTGTATGCATGTAAATAACTGCACAGAAACACCAGTACCAAACTGAAAGAAACTTAGGACAAACTCCAAAAACAAGCCCCCTTGGTGAACCCTCAGTATAAGTAGGTTGTAGAACAAAAGAAAGAAAATCCAAAAGAATATAGGAAAAGCTATGCCCAGCAGACAAAAGCTTCCGTATCAGTCTCAACAAGGAACATAGAGGATTAATTAAGTGCACCAAAGCCAACTTTAAGGCAAAAGTTTCCTCCTAGGCTATATATTTTTATATATGGGTCCCAGTAACTTTGTTGACTAGTACTTTGGTTGACATCTGTTTAAATGTCACAATTTGGTGGACTACACAGATGATCGGTAGGCATACCAGACTGACAATCCCTGGATGGGGGAATATACCCCTTTTCCCTGGGGTTTGTACAAACTCAGAATTATAATATATAATTAGCAGGAGGTGCAGCAGCAGAAAAAAAAACACTGCTTTCTTGGTGGTTTTTATCTTGGCATATGAGTAAAAGGGTGTCAATGTGCATAATGTCGATCAGTTTGTTTCAGCATTATGCACTGTGGTAGTTGATCAGTTTAAGTAATTCCACACACACACACACACACACACACACACACACACACACACACACACACACACAGACTTTTTTTAAAGGCTGAAAAAGATGTTTTCCTGAAATGCTTTAATAATTGGCATTAATTAAGTTTTATTTAGTAATTTTCTATGAGTTTGCAAGGTTTCTTTCTAAAACTTTACTAAATCTTTAGTGGAAACTTTACTGTTTTGCATTGACTTTACATTAGTTCATGGGCAGTTGATAGACTTATTATATCAGTTCATAGATTGTTAGAAGACATGCTGTCTAGGAGACAATTGAGGAACTTTGTCCAAGTTCCAAACTGCCCCCAGAGCACTACCTGGTTAAGTGACTTGATCAGAATTACACAAGCTGATGGCAGCTGAGGAAATTAAGTCCTGGATTACAACAAACAGGGTCCTAACATCTCACAGCTTTATTACTCCTCCCTAACTGCCATGTGTTTTCTTACACTTGACTGAGTATAAACTTTGTTGAGTTTCAAATCATTTCTGTTCCCTGACTTGGCACTATGCTTTTAGCTTTTATATAGGAAATCACTGTTGTTTTAATTTTTGACTATACACTGGCAGTCAGTCTATGTTAATGCTTTGATTGGCTTGTTTCACTTGGTTGAAACTTCTGTGTGTTTAGTATTGACAACACTTAAAAGAAGCCTTTATTTTAGTAAGTGATAGATATAGAGCTGGAAAAAATGTCACAGATACATAGAAAGTGCCAAGTTTCCATCAGAGGCACTGAAACATGTTTGTCTCATTGAAGAATATTGGCAAAATGAAAACTTATTTGGCCAGGGAAATAAGTGTCATGACCACACAGAAGAAAGAGATGTAATCCTTCTATCAGCCCATCCATCCCCATCCATCCATCCATCCATCCATCCATCCATCCATCCATCCATCCATCCAAAACCCCTTTGCCCATTTTTTTCAACATGGGGTTGGGGTGTCACTTCAACAGTGACAGCCATCTATATCCAAAGTTCACACCACTGGATGGCTATCCCTGCCACTGTTGTTCTTTCTACCACTCACTCACTCACTCACTCACTCACTCACTCACTCACTCACTCACTCACTCACACCAATGACCAATTTAGAGTAGCAATCCACCTATTGCATGTCTTTGGAATGCAGGAGAAAACTGGAACACCTGGAGAACCCCATGTGAAAACAAGGAGGACATGCAGACTCCATACAAAAGGCAATCTTAGCCATGAACTGAACTAAAGAACCTCTTGATGTGAGGTGGCAATGCTATCCACTGTGCTAATGTGCTACCATGTGTGGTAATGTGATGTAAATGATTTAGCATAGTAAACGATCAGCAATTAAATCAATATTTTCCCCTTTATACAGTGCAGAAGTCATCTTATATTCATGATGGTTATAAGTAGTATTTTAGATGCATTATGAGTAAATAGTGGATGTTTAAATGGGTCTATGTCAAAATCACGAATAGGCATTTCAGCGAATGCCTCTTCATCAACACATACTGAACGAACACACTAAACCATGATCGTTCACAACAGCAATGTCTTTCCCCGGGAAAGAAATCTCTTGGCCTTCTGTTTTAGTTTGCTGTTTTCTCCACTGTAGTGCAATCTCAGAGTTGGTATATTTAGTTACGGGGTGTGTGGGGGCGAAGCCCCCCACTTTGTTTTGTTTGAAGTGGTGTGTGTTTAGGGAAAAACTATATTTCAGACTATTTTTTAAGTGAGTTTTAAATGTGTTTTTAACAAAAAGTTTATTTTGACTCTGTACTATAGTTGCTTTACATATTATAATTTCTCTGGGTTTACTCTGTGTACTGCTCTCTTGGTTGTAGTATAGTAGTAAAATCAAATAAACAGTAATCCTATTTTCCCTTTGAAAATGGATTAATGCAAAGAAGTTGTAAAAAAAATTATACCTGCATTCAATATGAGATACATTTGCAATGTAAGATATACTGTTGTTGCTTTTTATTTGTCCAACAATTAAAAGGTTAAAATGATCAGAAACAGCTTAGGTAACTAGTTATGCCAAAGACAACAGAACATTTCTAAAAAAATATTTGAGATGTTTTATTAGCAGAGGATGTATTTTTGCAAAGTTGTAACAGATACAGGCATTATAAATCCAATTAACTTAACAGAACCATGCAACTGAAAAACAAAGCAAGATATTATAGTGTGAAAGAAAAACTAAGACATTTCATTGCAGAAAGTGCAAATTTCCTAATGAATTAGTTTCATTTCCAGAACAGAGTTATTTCTAAATGTAATGGCACTCTTCATGCAGAACATGTGATATGTCTGGAAATATTTGGCTGCAGGTGTTTTTATGCAGGAAAATAATGCATAACTCACAAGGAAGTGTGGCAGACCCTATGTAAGAGATTACAAGAATGGAAGGAGTGGATATCTTTTAGAAACGTAGAAAAGTATCGATGAAAAAAGTCCTAACATGAACTGTTGTTCCAAGCTTTGGAAAAAGTATGTGTGGATAAATGCAGCTGAGGATAAAAAAAGAGGCTTTATTTTTGAAAAATCAGTCAGAAAATCACTTGTGTATTGTCTGAGTTATAGATTTTCCTTAAACTAAGACGCATAAGTAAATCATAAGCTGCAGCCACTAAGTGTCAAGGAATCCACACACCGTCTGAAACTTTTACATTTTTTTAAGTTTAGGTCATTAGAAGGAGTCAGTATATTACAACATAGAGAGGAAAGGCTTATTATATGTGTGGTGTGTGTGTGTGTGTGTGTGTGTGTGTGTGTGTGTGTGTGTGTGTGTGTGCGCATGTGTGTGCATTAGTATGTGCCTATGTATGTATTTGTATGTGTAACTGTGTGTCATGGTGTCATGTATGCTTCTAAACATTTAAACAACATAGCAAGTTCCCTTTTGCCTATGCTCTGACAGTGCATTAAAACATTGTATTAATTTATTAGAAATTTTACTCTGCATACTGCACAGTTTAATTTTGTAGGTTGATGCACTTGCAGATTTTTTTGATATAATACTGTACTAAATATATGTGATTATATGTCAAAAGACTGATAGAACTGTTAATGAGTCCCCTCCATCAACAGTCTGCTCATCAAAGCCAGCACCACTGGCTTTCAGTAAAATACATATAGACAATGCTCCAGGCAAGGGAGCAAGCCCCACAAACACCCCACCTGGGACCTAATCTTCCAACACCCGCACATATCTATACTTACTATCTTACTAATATTGTGATTTTACAACGGTTGGGAAAAACTGAAATGTCTATACCATCAGAGTTCCATAACATAAAACATAGTACTTCCTGTTGATGAAACTAGAAGTTGATTAAAACACATTAATGTATTAATAATCAAGATGAACAACAGTCAGTTGTCTGTTTTTTTGGTCAAAGTATGTAACAGAACACAGTTCTGTTTTAGTTTAAATCAACTACTAGCAGGTAAACCAAACTCACACATCCACACACACACACACACACACACACACACACACACACACACACACACACACCACACACACAAATATCTATATATCAGGGTTAGCATACAATCAGAGAACATGTCCAAGCATTGATTAGCATGCATGCAATTATATATGTTACGTATATCATATACGTACATAGATAGATAGAGAGATATGAATATCTTACTGCTCCTGATGTGTTCAAATATTTTTAGTCAATTTACATAATATCAACGAAAAAGCATCTGATCACAAAACAGGGAGACAGGATGATAGTCCTGCTACATTCAGGAACCATGTTAAAGCTCGTTCAAGAGTTTTTTTGTTGTTTGAAGTCTCAATTTTTTACAGTAAGTGCTGTGGGAATTAACAAAAATCATTTGAGCTTTGCTTACATACATATTATAATTCTGAAATAGGGTAGAGCATTGATCCACATTGGACCATTCAAAGACTTTCCCTAAAAGACCTGTCTGGTTAAGTGACATGTTCAGGTAATGCAGGAGACAAAAAGAGACAGAAGGAATAAAAATGGAGAATAGCATGGAGCTCTGTAACAACTCATAAACCTCATTCTGCACATTGACTCCCACATAAAATAAATATATATTATGGATGTGTGTGTGTGTGTGTGTGTGTGTGTGTGTGTGTGTGTGTGTGTGTGTGTGTGTGTGTGTCTACATATCTATGGATGGATTCTATTTAAGCAAACATTCTTAATATTGATTTGCTTTATTGCTATCAGAAATGATAGAATAATGATTTGATCACACACAAACACATATGTGTGTGTATGTGTGCACACGTGTGTAAACGTACTCATGTGTAAACGTACTTGCACACATACTGATATGCACGTGTGCATGCACACCCGCGCGGGCGCACACACACACACACACACACACACACACACACACACACACACACACACACACACACACACACACACACACTATTTAATACTGTACAGCAATAACTGTTTCTCCACTAATATTTCATTCATGGTTACTGCAATATAATATCACTGCATATCATTATCTATGTTTTTAATCAGTCTTCATAAGACAGCTGTGATGTCATTATTTTTTCTTTAAGTCATTAAAGTATGGAGATGACAACATCAGAGGCTGGTGAATCGATTACAGCAAATTTACTGTTTTAATACACAATACTTCAGTAATTAACTTCGATTTCTCATTGGCAAATATCTTGATGCAGCTGAAACAGCTGGATAAAATATTTACACACACACACACACACACACACACACACACACACACACACACACACACAAATAGACAAGCATTGAGGTTGCTGTGCATCAGGTCACATCACATGCATGGTGTCATAAAGAAAAGTAATGACAATGAGTATGCGCTGTTCTAAAGGTGATTTAAAAAACAAATTTATGATATTTCAGATCCAAGTAGTTATTTTAATGAGTACTTTTGGGCACAAATTCAAGTTATAGTTTAGAATAATATAAATATCCAAAGATATTAACATTCATCAAAGGGGATATAGCTTCTTAAGACACATATTGATAACTAATTTCTATGTGTTATTATGAAACTGCAGTTCATGAATGAACCTTGGTCTTTCAAAATTCCATACGACTCTTTCAGAACTGATATTTGGAAGTACCACCTAGAGGTATATTCAGACAATGTAGTATGGATCTAAAAATGTCACCTATTGTACTGAGCTTGTGGAACAGAACTGGTATGATCCAAATTACAGTTTAAAAAGAATTAACATGAACTCATAATTATGAAACATTGAATACTTGAACATAAAAGTATCAAAACAATCATAGCACCATGCCTCATACAGAAACATTTTTATTAAGCAAATTCACCATAATTAAGAATAATATGTTTTGACGAAATTGACATTCTTAGGGAAGGGTTGTACAGAGTACTATATAAATTATAGCCAATATCTCAGTGTGAAAACTAAGTGCAGATATAATAAAAACAGATAATGTTATGAAACAGCATATCTCTCAGTTGTCCCTGATATTCAGGGACTTCCCTAATTTTGACTCAAAATTTAGCTCTAGCCTCCTTAATCCCTGTAGAGTTTTGGAAATAAGGTGGTGAATTACACTTAATAAATAATGACAATAATTAGAGATGTTATGTTGTCCCATTTCACCTTCAGTCTTGCTGTTTGGGTTCAGAGCCAAAACCTCAGCTCCGACTCGGCCTATACTAAAGCTCGAGAGCTTCTACTGGCTCAAGGCTGAGTCCTTCCCCATGGTGATTAGCGGCTATTCCCCAGATCTCATTTGCTATTTGAAGCTTTGGGATTGTCTTCACTGGCTCAGGCTTGAAAAATGTAATATTTTATATATTTTATAATAATAACTGCCTAATTGTTAGCTGTTTTTACTACTAGTTCTATTGTAATAGCCTTGGGCTATTTTAGCCTTTCTAAACCTTGTAAGTTTATCTTTGTGGCTATCTTTTCCTTTGGGCCTTGTTGCCTCCTCAAAAATCCATTTAAATTAAAGGATTATTGCCCCTTTTCTTCCCTCTTTCCCTTTTAGGAGTACTCCATTTAAGTTAGAGGCATCTCCTCCAGTGGAGGAGATAGTCGTTTAACTTAGAGACTTCTCCTCCCCCCTTTCCTTCTCTTTAAAAAAAAAATAATAATACCTTATTTTAGATACCTGTTTTTTGCTGTTTTCTCTTTTTATAAAAGTTATAGTTTTGTTCTAACTTTTATTGAAATTTTTTTTTTCTTATAGCTAGCATGTCTAAGGAACCAGCTAAGGAGCATAAGTCAGGATTCAAAAAGTGTGATTCCTGCACTCAGAGGATGCCCATTACTGATGGACACATTAGTTGTGTGTACTGTCTGGGTCCACTTCATCTTCAAGACTCCTGCTCCATTTGTCATAGTTTTAGTGCCAGGGTCTTGCAGGAGAGGTGGAATAAGCTTATATTGAGGGGCTTATTAAAAGTGGATGAAGGAAATCAGAACAAAAAGTCAGACAAGACTCAAAAGTCTGCTTTATCGGCTCCAGTGTCTGAGCTGACAAGCAGCACCAAACATGATGCTTTTTCAGCTCTGAAAGTTGCTGAAAAATATGGTTCTCCCTTGGCTCCATCGGTCTCATCAGAACCATTACGGAACTGAAAGAGGAGCCAGTCACGGTCCTTGGAGCCTATTCACACAGTGCCGGTGTCTCCTTTATTACAGTCGGTGGCAGGTAGCCACAAGTCTTCCAGTCATTCCTATAGATCCCCCAGTTTATCAGATGATGACATGGAGCAGGTAGTGAGGAGGTTGCTTTGGACCTGGGCCCTAGCTGAAATTCTCTCGAGCCCAGCAAAATGGATCTTGGAGCCGACAATGGTACTGTCTACTATGCCTATTCCTCCTCCAACTTGAACGAGTTTGAAGCCAGGGAGTATGGAAGTCATTGTGCTGGATCCACTGGAGCCGGTAATTACTACTGATGTCTTGGCTTCGATGTCTGCTCCTGTTTCCTCAATGCTTTCATCCACCGAGGGACCTGGGGGCTGACACTCCCTGGTCAGCTCCAGGGAGAGAGTTGAGTCAGACCCTTGTCAGAACTGGCTCTCCCACTCAGCGCTTCAGCTCAGGTGAGTTAGGCTTCCACATCTGCCTCAGAGCCACCCTCCTCGGTGCCAAGGAGATCTCCCAGCCTCTCTGGACTGGAGTCTCTTTTGGCCCAGGACTGTGGTGCCTTCGAGGTTATGCAGAGTGTGCTCTCAACTGAGTCTGCTCCACCTTTGAATACAGTCTCTCTTCCTCCTAGGGGGACTGGTGTCCACCTCTTCATTACCTCTCCATGACCACAGAGTAGAGAGACAGTGCCCCAGGAAGCCACAATGGGTGGATCCTCCTCTTCCGATACCTCCCCAGAACATCCCCCAAGGAGGTCCCTCGGAAGAGACAGTGTAAGAGGAAGCACATAGAACCCCCTGAGTCTGTCACTCCTGATAGTGACTTAGAGGATTCAAAAGGGTCCCCAAGATCACCCTCTGAGGATGCCTCTTTTCCAGACATCCTGGAGATCCTTAAACAGAGGGATGTCTGGAAGTCCCTTTCCCCTTCTGAAGATGAGTCGGTATACCTGGAGGCATTTGGCTCTCACCCCTCCACCTCTTGGGTGTCTCCACCTTTTGACCCTCTCCTGGGTTTGGTAAGCCGGAAGGTGTGGGCCTCTCCGGACTCAGTGCTCTCCATCTCACAGAGGCCTAATAAGTTCATTACGGCCCCAGAAGATAGGCAGTAATTAACTAAAGGGGTTCCTGCAGATGTGATGATGGTGACAGCGGCCACAAAAAAGGAGTTAGCTGACACTTATGTATCTGTTCATCCACCGAACAAGGATTCTCATATGATGGACAGATAAGGGGTATGTTCTCCTCAGTGGCCTTTACTTTACAGTCACTGAATTATTTGTCACATTTCACGCTTCAGAGGGATCTCCTAAAGGAGCTAGGAGATACCCTGCAAGGTGCTGCAGCCCAGCACTTATCTGATAAAGTTAACTCCCAGCTTGCAACCTTAACCTCCATATCTAACTCCTCCATGTGGCTCATATCTCATGCAGCCAATGGAGCGAGCAGGGCAGCAGGCACAAGAATAGCTCTTCATAGACATTCCTGGATACACCTTTGTGAGTTTTCTGAACCCTTCCATTCTTCCTTTATTGACACTCCCTTTGATGGCTCGTCATTGTTCGGCCCTAAAGTAAAATAAACTCTCACCAGGAGTCAACAAGATAGTAAGACTCTTTCTACCATTGGAGTCTTTCCGCACTTACCAGACCTTATCCTAAAGGCCAAAAGGGTGGAAAAATCTGGTTCCGTAAATCCAAAGGAGCCTTATCTGACACTCGTGGTGATCCTTCCCCCAGGGGCAGAGGGGGAAACAATGGAAGATGCCATCCACGTGGCAGAGGGGGTCTGCAAAACCAGGGTGACAGAGATACATTCTCTGGTAGGCCCTTCCAGTGCTCCTGAAAGGAGGACCGCCTGTCCACCTCTGGAGGCAGTCGGGGGATAATATCGCTGTACGCAGAAGCCTGACTGAATTTGACTCAAAACAAATGGGTACAGTCCATTATACCCAGAGGATACAACATCCCCTTCCAATGTACACCTCAGCCACCAAAGTCTATCCCAGACATTCCACCCAGTCTAAGGGATCAAGCAACACTAGAAATACAAAAGTTGCTAGAAAAAAAGAGTCATCCAAGAAGTCCCCACAGACCAACTAGGATCGAAAGCTTACTCAAGGTTCTTTTTAGTTCCAAAAAAGAAAGGGGACTGGAGACCCATATTGGATCTCAGCAGACTAAACAAGTAGGTAAAAAAGTCGAAGTCCTGGATGGTAACACTGCAGTCTCTACTCCCGTTTCTTGGAAAAGACAATTAGATGTGCTTGTTAGATCTTCAGGATGTGTACTACCACATAAAGATGGACAGGGGCTCAATAAGATTTCTACGCTTCTGGCTGGGAGCCAGTCATTACCAGTTCAGAGCGCTGCCCTTTGGGCTCACCATAGCCCCCAGGGTGTTTACCAAATGCATGGCAGTAGTCAATGCTCATCTGAGATGCCAAGGATTCCAGCTGTTTCCATACTTAGATGACTGGCTCTTAACTGCCACCACCAAGCAACTACTGATCAAAGCAAGAGACTACACCATCCATCTCTTCTCAAAACTAGGCATTACTATAAATACAGAAAACTCTGCCTTGCTGCCATCACAGCATATTACATTCATTGGTGCAGATTTAAATACAAATGACATGTTGGCAAGGCTACCTCAAGAAAGGATACAGACGCTACGCAGTCAATTGATTATTTTACTCAACAAGAAGTGAGTGCAAGCAAGATTTGTGCCGAAAGTCCTAGGCTCTACGGCAGCGATGATAACACTACTTCCCATGGCACAACTTCACATGAGAATACTGCAGTGGCTACTTTTCACCCAATGGTCCATGCAGGAGTTACTCATGTCTCACGGAATTTTCATAACTCACTCTTGCAAGAAGGACCTACTTTGGTGGGTTCAGTCGACTCAGGTAACAATGGGCAGACCATTTGTACTTCCTCAACTTATCACTACAGTAACCATGGACATGTCCCAGATAGGGTGTGGGGGGTCCAAGGAGTTTGGAAAGATCATGAGTACCATTTGCATATATCAATGTCCTAGAGATGAGGGCCATGCTTCAGGTATTGCAAGCACTTGAGGACTCTCTTTCCATGGGGACTATTGCAATTCAGACATACAATATGTCGGTGGTATGGTACATCAACAAACAGGGGGGAACCAGATACTATCCTCTATGTCGAGAGGCCCATAGAGTATGGCAATGGGTGATATCTTCCTAATGCTTTCTGACAACAATGCATATCCCAGGGAAATCCAGCGTTATAGCAGACAGGCTAAGCAGAGCGATTCTCATGCCTCATGAGTGGTCCCTCAATCAGGAAGTTGCAAATCAAATTTTTTGCAAATGTGGCCAGCCTTGCTATGACCTTTTTGCCACTCCCTTCAATTCCAAATGCAGTAACTACTTTGCCCTAATTTCCCCTCTGGGAGTGTCACAGAGGGATGCACTGGTTCATGATTGGCCCCTGGGTCTTCTTTATGCCTTTCCCCCTTTTCCCTTGATTCCAAAGGTCATACAAAAAGAAAGTTGTTGAGTCACAGGATAATTCTCATTGTGCCACACTGGCCTCAACAGATTTGGTTCCCTTTTCTTTGGACCTACCTTCAGGAGGACCCATGGATCCTGGACCCAGTGCCGCATCTTCTGATGCATCAGTCAGGAATGTGCCATCCTGCACTCCACACCCTGAAGCTGACAGCTTGGCTGCTCCACTTCTGCTCTTAGCCAGGCTTCCAGAATTGTCCCCTGCAGTTCGTCACATTCTAGTCTCTTCGCACAAGCAGACGACTAGGAATCTCTATGCAAGCAAACGGAAGAGGTTCTCTTGTTGGGCTGACAAAAGACATATAAATCCTTTTACAGCATCTATACCTGCAATCCTGGAATTTCTAACAGAAACCTTTAATCAAGGGGCAGCGGCAGCCGCTATCCGAGTTAATTAGCTGCTATTTCTAATTTTCATGTGGGAGAATCAGGATCTAGTCTAATGTCTCACAGGCTATGCAAAGCCTTCCTAAAAGGTACTTTTCTCTTAAGACCTCTCTTCAGAGAACCTCCTCATCCTTGGGACCTCACTTTAGTATTATCATCTGTGATTCTGCCCCCATTCGACCCAGCATCATCTTGTTCATTAAAATTTTTATCTTGGAAAACACTCTTCCTGACAGCAACTACTTCAGCCAGGAGACTATCAGAGTTGCAAGCCTTGTCTATCTGCCCACCTTATTTGGTCTTCTATAAAGATAGAGTTTCTCTCAAAACAAATCCTTCCTTCTTACCGAAAGTTTATTCTCAAGCCAATTTAAACCAGAATATAGAATTACCAGTGTTTTTTCCAAAATATGGCAACAAGGCAGAGTATAATCTCCACCAACTGGATGTGCATAGACAGTTATGTTTTTACTTGCACAGGACCAAACATTTTAGAAAGTCAGACCAATTGTTTGTCTCCTATTCAGAAAATAAAAAAGGTTTTGCAATCTCAAAAGTTACTTTGTCCAAATGGCTTGCTGAAACCATCACATATGTCTATGATTCCCACAATATGGAACCACCAGAGAAAATCAATGGGCATTCAACTAGAGCAGTATCTACCTCCACTGCCTTTCAATCCAGACTTCCACTAGATTCAATTTGTGCTGCTGATACATGGGTTAACCCTCATACCTTTATTACTCATTACAAAGTAGATGTGGCCTCCCGGAACAGGGCATCCTTTGATTCCACTGTCCTGAGGAGTTTATTCCCTTGAGCCACCCAAGAAAAAGGTGCTGGGGACTCTGTCCCAAAAAGCAAGACTGAAGGTGAGATGGGACAACATAACATAAAGAAGTTATGTACTCATCATAACGTTCCATGTTTGTTGTCCAGTATCTCGCCTTTAGTCTTGAGTCCCTCCAAACCATCCCCCTCCTGCAGTATGTATAGGAATTTTCTCAGAAATTGCCAGATCAGGTCTGATTCCCTTCTTGCTTTTTCTTGTTAATCCTTTTGACAATATGTTTTTTCAGATATTATCCTTTTGCATATTGTGCATATCATGGGAACCTTCCTTCTCAAATGAGATCTGTGGCTTAAATAGATAAATGGGGGAAGTGATGTCATAATTGGGGATATACAATATGTATAAAAACTGTTCCTGAATTATGAATGTTTTATCACTGAAGAAGGTTTGATACCAAAACTGGTCTGAAAGAAGGAAAAGGAATACAATTTGTTTGCCTCTGAGTGCTGGCTTTTTCTTTTTTGTTTATTAGTTTGGGCATGCCGTGCACCAGTTGTACTTGCTATCTCTTTGGAGGTGTGTTTTCGTTTCTTAGCTGGCTGTTGACACTTGAGGCTGGGCCTTTGGTCATCCATATCAGGACTAAGATGGTTCTTCCCCTGAGCTACTTGATCATTTAACTGAAAAGAATATAAGGTATTGTTTTGACTTTTGGCCTTCAGATGTTTTGCTAGAAATGAGTGGATTGTGTTGCTATATATGGGAGCTTGGTGCAGTATCAACGTTTACGAATAAGAATCTTCTTTTGGCGTTCATTTGGTTGTGAAGAATATAAGGTGGTGAAGACTGTTTATTTGGGCAGCCAATTTGGAATGTGTTTCTATTTTTCCCTTGGTGGACTTTTTCTTCATCATAAAGTTTCCAATTGATGTTCGTTTGGGACGTAAAGGTTCATTTTCTGGTGTTTAAAGTAGATGTATGGCAGAATAAAGGGAATGGTGTTTTGGTATATGTGAGTTTGGTGTAACATCGGCATTCATACACATAAGGTGTTTAAAGCAGGAGTCTGCCAGAACTGAGAGTATTGTGTTTTGGTATATGCGAGCTTGATGTAACATCGGCATTTACAAACATAAGGGTGTTTACAGCAAATAGATCATCATTTTTGCCTGCCTAAACACGTGATTCAATATTTTCTACTCTGGGAGTATCAATAAACAGGAACGTTGTTCCTTTTTTCTTTTTTTGGATATTCGTTGGGCCGAAGAAAAACATAAGGTGGGCAAGATTTGCTATTGGGGCTGCCAATTTTGAAAGTGCTTCTATAATTTGTTTGGAGGACTGTGTTAGCACTATGATGTCTACAATTGTTTGTTCTTAAACACATGAGGCACATTTTCCGGTGCTTGTAGTAGATATATCATCAAAAATTTCTGGCCGGAAGAAATATTTTTGTTAATAGGCTGGAAATAATATTTAAAAGCTCTTTGAGTGAAAATTTTCCAAGAACGGATAGTGTGTTTCAATGTTTGACTTATATGATCATTTGAGACTGACGGTAATATACCGCGGCACCTTGTTGGGGTGTTTATACATCAGTATTTAAACAATTAAACAATTTTTCTTGTTTAAAGATGTGGACATTATTTGAACACAGTAAGTTATCTAAAGAACGGATTTTGGCCAATCAATATTTATGACTTTTTTGGTGTTAGGAAGTACAATCACCATTTTCTGGTGAAGAATTTTGGCGATTGTTTTAATACTCTGTATTGAATTTAATTTTGGAGTGTATTACAATATTACCTTGAAGACTGAACTGCAAGGACCATTTTATGTTGTTTATTATATATACTTTTATGGCCATTAAGGTTTGTCTTCTGACAGCAGGGCGATTTATAAGATTCTTATTAGGACATATGCACATTGTTAACATGGACGGACTCATGCATGTTTTGTTCATGGGTTTGGATTGTTTTTTTTCTTCTGATGAACATCATAAAAAAGGGGGGATTTTGTAATTGCATTTATTGCTAAGCAGAATATACATTAACAACAATACAAGTAATGGTGAAACAGTGATTAAGACTAGATTTTGTTGGTTGCCTGTACTTAGACCATACATATATCAATATAGGCATAAATAGTTGGATACTAAGTGTTCATTTTTTTGATAATATGTTTTTGGAAACTGTATAAGTAACAGGTGAAGATTGTTCCAAACACATTTATAATAACTGGTGGTAAAACACAATTGTATTAGTTATACCTTTTAGTTCTTCATGTTTCACATTATTTTACTCCAGCTTTTGGGAATTTGTGTCCTTTCTAGTTTTCAATGTGCACAATGACAATTCACTTTAGGTGTTTTCTGGTTGAAATTATTAAGGACATCAATAGTCAGGTGGTTATATGTTTTTGGTAGTGGTGAGGTCATATTCTTCTGTTTTTGGATCTAATTATAACTTATTGTAGGAAGTTGCCTTTCCATATAGATATCTCTAGGTTTTTGAATAGTTAATCTGGTGTACTTTTCCAGGCTCTGTATCAAATAGGTATTATTTACCCTCAGTCTATATTTCCTTGGATATGATTGATCAGGGTAATCTGACCATATAGGACAAGTTTAGGGCTTATTGTCATGGATCTCCAAAAGATTCTGCAGGGTCTTTGTGCAGATCAAGATGATATAAAAGTTTTTGGTATTGGGACCAATATAGATGGAGTCACTAATGAGAAAGTAGGAGATTCTTATGACAGCTGCAACTTGCTGTTTTACTAACTAAACAAAGAGATGAAAATCTTAAGAACTAATATATGGCACTTGAAATTATTCAAGGCATATAAGAGTAAAGGTATTACCCCACGTGGTTTAAGGGTTAAAACTCAGCCCTTGGTTGTCAAGCCAGATGACCTGTTGATGGAGGATTGGCATAAGGCACAACAAAAAGCCACTATGGCTTTTGTAGATATATTAATGTCCTTTTATCAAAGGACTACTGAACAAAATATCAAGGATGTGACGGAGACATGTGAGAATATGAAAAAATACGAGAGTATGCCGTCTTTTGCTCAAGGCCTGGAAAATTTATCCAGAGATCTTCTCAATTTTGAGAATGAGTTGAAAGAAAAGAAGTTACATACATTTCATAGGGATGTGGAGGACTATGAGAGAGACAAGCCCTTTGAGTCCCAGAGGGGATTTAGATTTATTGATAATAATAAGGGTAGATCCAATATCAGAAAGAAAAGACCAAGATCTATACTAAAAAAATCCACACAGGGTCTTAGTACCTCAGGGGAAGAATCATCCATGACTGATATGGAGGATATTTATATTAGTGACTGTCCTAACTCGAAAAAGGTACGAATTCAGGAGGGCCCTTTAGGAGACAAACCCATAGGGGTGGACGTAAGCACAAATGTGGCAGCCTTGGAAAATCTATTACAGTCAATGGTGACATAGGGACCCAGTTTTATAATGTACATAACATTTCTTCTTATGTTTTATCAAAGGATGAAAAAAGCCTACTTAATAAAGGTCTAGGGTTTGTTCCTAGTTTTTTGTAGATGAACATATTTTTGTTTCAGATCTTTTTGCCTTTTGTAGAGTTTTGAACTTAAATTTTTTTTTTGGTACATCTAATAATTCTGAAAGATTATCTGAATTTCGTTTTCACAAATCTACATTTATGCCACCAATGAATAAACATGTGGGCATTTTTCAGGAAGCCATTTTAAGGGATCTGCACTTTAATTTCAGTTCTACTAAGGGCTTTAGACATAATCTTTTGAAAGGGGAACAACAGGCTTTGAAAAAAACTATATTCTAATTCTGATATAATTATTCTTCCAGCAGATAAAGGTGGGGCTGTGGTCATAATGGATGTCAGTTATTACTGGAATGAGGGAAATGAACAATTGTCCAACCCTCAGAATTATATTAGAATGTCCACAGACCTTACACTTAAATTCAAGGTTGAGATTGATTCATTTTTGAATCAAGCAGTGGAAGAAAGAATTATTGATGTGAAGACAAAAGAACAACTCATGGTTCAGGATCCAATCCGACAGTACCTTTATCTCTTGCCCAAAATTCACAAAAATTTGAGTAGACCCCCAGGAAGACCAATCGTTTCAGGACAGGGGTCTTTAACTGAACCTATTTCTGCTTTTTTGACACACTATTTAAAATCATTATTATCAGGTGTCAGGGCAAGGATCAAGGATACTACAGAGTTTTTACAAATCATTTCGGACTCTCAGTTGGAACCCAACTGGCTCATGTGTACACTTGATGTTAAATCCCTATATACTAGTATCCCCCATTGGGCGGGATTACTTGCCTTAGAATATTGGCTAAATAAAGCCAATTTATATGCACCCGGATTTAACACTCTTCTCACATGTTTGGAAGAACATGTATTGACAAAAAAACATTTTCTATTTCATGGGGGAATGTTATTGGCAACAGCAAGGAACAGCTATGGGGGCCTCGTTTGCCCCAATTTATGCTGACCTCTTTATGGGGTATGTGGAAGATCAGATTATATACGATGTCATGCATAAAATTTACCTTTCAGAGATGGATTTATGGAGATTTTTTTTAGATGATTGTTGGTTGGTTTGGTATGGGGGTGTGGAGTATTTGATAGAATTTTTGGAATACCTTAATGGTAATTGGTGGGGGATTGAACGTACTGTTAATTATCACAGTAATGAGATAAATTTCCTAGATGTTAATATTTTGAGACAGGGGAATGGTACACTTAAAACGTCAGTATATATGAAATACCCACAATACAATAATTTATTATATGCAACCAGTTTACAGCCCCCACACACCATTAACAACATTCCTAAATCGCAGTTCATGAGAATTAGGAGAATATGTTCTGCAGACATGGAATTTCAAAATGTTACGCATGACCTTGAGGGTAGATTTATTAATAGGGGATGTAAGAGATCAGTAGTACAAAGGGCCAGTGATTGGGTGGCCAGTTGTGAAAGATCCAGTTTATTGGAGTATAAAGCTAAAACGCAAAAGGATGGATCCAGGACCTTGAGGTTAGTTACAACATTTGGTATTAAGACACATTTATTACAGGATGTAGTCAATAAACATTGGAATATTCTTCGGGCTAATATAGATCTGGATCAATGTCTGCCTAATAGATGTCAATTCTCTTTTAGAAGGGGAAGAACACTTACGTCTTACTTTGTTCATTATAAGAAAACCTTTTTAGATTATGTGAACAAACATCAGCTTACCCTATTGGGAGATAGGCTTGTTGGCTCACATCCTTGTGGACATTGCAGTTTGTGTAAACATATGTTTAAAACTTCATCTTTTAGCAGTAAAAATACTGGCCAAATTTTTGGCATTTCATTTTTTGGGAATTGCTGCTCTGACTGGGTAGTCTATTTGTCTACTTGCCAATGTTCTGCCTTTTATGTAGGGCAAACCTCCAGGCAATTAAGAAGTCGCATTTCAGAACATCTGAGTGATTTACGTCTTAAAAAAATGACCAATGCATTATATAGACATTGTCAGTTACACAAAACTGCCTCTTTTAGATTTGTCATTATTGATCAGGTAAAGGGAAATAGATCAACAAAACAAGGTTGGCACACTATACTAACCCAAAAGGAAAGAAAATGGATTATTAAGTCGGGCGCCCTATTTCATCCAGGACTTAATGATAAGTTATGAGGTTATTTTTATTAAGGATTCTTTGGCTAAAACATTTGATATTATAACTATAATGTTTATTGTGCTTAATGATTTATATGTATTTGGAGGCTCAAATAGAAAAATGGGGGAAGTGATGCCATAATTGGGGATATACAATATGTATAAAAACTGTTCCTTAATTATGAATGTTTTATCACTGAAGAAGGTTTGATACCGAAACCGGTCTGAAAGAAGGGAAAGAAATAAACATTGTTTGCCTCTGAGTGCTGGCTTTTTCTTTTTTGTTGAATAGCCGCTAAGCACCATGGAATAGGACTCAGCCACGAGCCAGTAGAAGCTCTTGAGCTTTAGTATAGGCCGAGTTGGAGTCAAGGTTTTGGCTCCAAACCCAAACAACAAGACTGAAGGCGAGATACTGGACAACAAACATGGAACATTATGGTGAGTACATAACTTCTTTTTATAGACTTCTTTTACTTCAGAAAATGTATATTAGTCTACAGTTTATTATTCTATCAAATTTTGACGTTAATAATACTAATATTTTAAAACTGTCCCTGATTATTTTCAGATTTGTCTTGATTCTGTTGGAATTTCTCCCTGATTCATTGAGAGCTATATGAGACAACCTTTACAAATGCAAATGTGTCCCATGACCCCATTTCATATCCCTGACTACATGCTTTAAAGCCATTATGACCAGTTTGTTAGATTATAAAATTTAAAATTCATAACGAGCGAAATCATCAGTAAGAATACCAACATTTGACAATACAACTCATAATGACTTTAAGAAATTACCACCCTGAAACCTCAGTAAGCTGAGCAGACACCCAACCCAGCTCAGCCTGTCTGATCACTATTGATTGCCATAGCCTTAGTGCCTCCTTGGCATCAGCATAACCAACCAGCCAAGCACAGCATTTTGACAGCTCATCCTCTTACCAGGCTCCAGACTTGTAGGCTAACTGCATCTTCCCTGGCTATAAGCTAAAAATAATTCCAAATGTGATATCATCCTTAAATAGTGTCCAAAATGGCCTCCATGGGAGATTGCCCTCTGAACTCATATAAATTCTCATATTGTAGTCTGCCTTATTCATGTTGCTTTAAATTATAATTGTTTTCTTTATCTTTTTTATTTATTTATTTATTTTTACTATTTGTTATGATAGCCTAACCTGTGACTAACAACTCTTGAATATATATACAAGAAACAAACCTAAGTTAATATTGCATGGGTGTATGCCATCTTCTTTATGTCAAGTCTTGCCTAATCTAAAGTTGCCCTCTCAATCCTGTGGTGTGTAAATCTGCATGTTGTTTTCAAGGCTGTCACCTACAACTATAATTGTTGATTGACCACTAGATCTCTTAAAATCCTAGATAACAATCTGTGCTTCATTAACTTAGTAATATTGTTTC
The DNA here is from genome assembly GCF_019279795.1 of Protopterus annectens. Taxonomy (NCBI): domain Eukaryota; kingdom Metazoa; phylum Chordata; order Ceratodontiformes; family Protopteridae; genus Protopterus; species Protopterus annectens. The sequence continues at coordinate 1,541,827,305 of NC_056735.1, forward strand.
CCCAACAACATAAGTTATTAAAAAATGAAGCTTACCTACTTCAAATTTTTCCCTTATAATATCACCAAAACCTTATTGGATAATATCCCATCTAACATTATCAAATTGCAAATGAACACCTCCTATTCAAAGACTGATTTCTTGGCTGCCCACAACACAAATGAATGAATTAAAATCAAAACTCAACCTAAACTAAGCAACACACAATAGATGATTATAAAGTGAAAGCCATTCTGCCACCTGCTGATATAGATAAGTGTGAACTATAATCTCATATAATGTAACAATGCATTAGAAGACCATATACCTAATTGTTTAATTATACACCGAGCCATATATATATATATATATATATATATATATATATATATATATATATATATATATATATATATATATATCTTCCCATATATATTCCCACTCATTCATTGTTTTAATGATAACCTGCATAATCCATGCTAAATATGCAAGCACATGGCCCACAGAGTGGAGGAGGGTTGGAGTTTATTCTGAATGGGAACAAGCCAGATAAACTAATCATGTGTGAGATAACAATATATTCCAAGTTGTACAGGCTTGCATACATACACCCAGTCACCCACATACAAACACGCACATGTTTTTTTGTGTGTGTGTGTGTGTGTGTGTGTGTGTGTGTGCGTGCGTGCGTGTGTGTGTGTGTGTGTGTGTGTGTGTGTGTGTGTGTGTGTGTGTGTGTGTGTGTGTGGGTGTGTGTGTGTGCTTGACATTAGAGAGAGCATTTTACACCAACATGTACACAAGCATTCTGAATAAAAAACGATATTCCCACTTCTTGGAAGAACACAAGTCGCAGATGTTACTAAATTTAATTTCTGATTAATGAGGACCACAATCTCATGCTGCATAAGTGCAGTTGCTGAGTAATTAGAGTTCTGTTCAGAGCTGTAGGTACAGCTGTAGGTACTCTTATGACTTACAACCCCCACCCTCACATATATATGCATAATATGCCACTTATCCCCATAATCATATGCCACACTGTTACATTATCCAAAATCCATAACTGCTCCTTAATTTTCAGTGACGCAGTATTAAATTATGATAGCTTACAATGACTAACACAGATTGAAATATACCTTCCATATGTCCTTGATTTCACAGGATATCCCTGGTTTGCCTCATATTCTTGCTACATACTTTTTTAAATATTTGATTGTCTGGTAAATTGCCAAGGTTTACAGTCAGTCATTAATTACAATCATTAAGTTTTATACTTCCTATTCTTTGAAAAATCAGTCCTGGGGATTCAGTAAACTCTGTGTAGGCTTTGTGAGAAGTCTACACAGAGTTTACATGTTTGTGCGGTGAGCAGCAGTGCTAATTGCATATTCATGCCACACATCACATTTAAATGTAAACAGGTGCAGTTTTGTGGTTAGCAACAGTGTTGCTGGCCAGGAAACCATATAAAGCAACACAGGCAGCAACAAAAATGTAGACCCGTTTGCCTATGGGCAAACTACGTCTGCCTGATTGCATGGAATGCCATAATGATTACCGGGCTTAATAATATAGCAATGTCTATGGTCCAAACACATTACATGACAATGTATACAGTGCAGAGTATTATGGATTCCCATTTCAGGCATAATGAACAAAAGTTGTATAAATGATCCATAATGGTAAATGGACTGCCATTTAAAATAAACAGTCAGGGGAAGTATGTGATTTGAATAGGAACACATAGATGAATTGAAGGAATGAGCACAGGCAAAGAGGACAGGTGAAATACCTTAATGTACAGCAGATGAGGGCATGTGAATGAAGACAGTTGTAGCAGGAACACTAATCACATATTGACATGATACAGCAGGGACTGCACAGTGAAAATGTATATTATCTGACTGTCACACAAGATGACAAAATGATGGAGAAGATGTCTTTGTGATATAAGCATTTTGACATGAACAATAAAGTGGACATATATCAGGGATCTAATATGCAATAGGTGTTAGGTGCTATTGTGAAGCTGTACAAAATGAGTTGCCTGAATATGACTGTAATGTCAGCAGAGGTCTTCATCATGGGAGACACATAATTACAGGCTCAAAGACAACAGTGAACAGAAGCACACACAATAATGGACAATGTCAGAACCATACCACCAGTAATCCCATGTCTCTGACATAACATATGTGATTGTGAGTGATCATAGATGGTTCTGCATGAACACACTTGTACAACTATTATGAGAAGTCAGCAATCTATGAGGGTAAACAAGCTCACCATCCTGACACTGGAACATCTACTGGTGGTGTTAAGGAGGCACAATGCTATACCTGTATGTGATATTATGATCAATCCAGGCTAGTTTACAGGTGTGCATGGCATATATATATATATATATATATATATATATATATATATATATATATATATATATATATATATATATATATATATAAAATCACAGTCCACTCTGTCAGGAATGTTGTCAAGTCAGCTATGTTTCTATTGTGTACATCACAGGAACAGGTGTCACACATGCATCTGGTATAACACCTTGATGGGGGTTTTGCACCATCAAACAGTAATGTTTATGCAACAAGAAGAATACCTAGGTATGACCAATATGATGTGTGAGAGCTCACTGGGCAAAGGTGGCACACTTGAGTTACGCATCCCTGGAAGATGTGTAGGGAAGTACATGAAGAAGGGTGCCTTGTACTCAGTTACTGGTGTGATAAAGGCTGTGAATTTGGAAGTATTCTTCCCTTTGATTTGGATGTCCTGTACATACTCAGAAGTTGTATTACTTGCAAGGGAGTAGTCACCATTGTGAACACATGCTGGTGGACATTCCACATGTCATCTAACTCAGTACACAGGTCACATACCACTTGGTATGCTCAAAGGAGTGTGATGTGTACATTACCATGGGGCTGTGTATTTGTTTTCATAACGTATATCTCTGAAATATATGAAGCGACTCATGACTGAACTGTCAGATTATGTATCTCAGACAGGTATGACCTAAGCAGCATTCTACCTTCACCCAGGATGATGCCACAATATAAACAAAACTGATGGACTTTGACAATTGGCTTAGCTTCTTTTGTCAAGTCCACAGGGTCCAGTATCTCTTAGCCTGGGTTTACATGGTCAAATAGCCATGCTGCTTTGCCACAGATGGTCTGAACCTGTGTCCTTTCAGCTGTTGGACACTGGCAAAAGTGCTTGCCTCCCTCATAGTCCCCTTGTTAGGCAAAGTTTCGACATAACAACATTCACTGGAGGCAAGCTCAAAGTTCTGCTGCTTAATGCTAGGAATCTAAACATAAATCTGCACTGGAGGAAATAACCAACCTTCTTGCTGAAAGATTTGGAGCAAACTTCAACCCCCTGGCCCCACCAGCCATACCCCAAAGCATACCTGAAATCAGTTCCCTGCCTAGTATCTCTAACATCAGGTCATATCTGTGGTCTCCAAGGTTAAAAACTTTAATGGTACCAGATAACATCCCAGGTTGCTTATTAAGCAATCTAAATCAGGACATAGTGGGCCAAATTAGCGGGTTCCTATTAAGTAATTGAATTGCTCAAACTTCGAAACTGTAAATATCGAACACAGTTAATCGAAGTTTCAGCAATTCGAACTGAAAAAAAAGGTCAACAGTTAAAACAGTTAAAAAAAATAAAAACAAAAAACATAAATCAACTGTTGTAAGCAGGGGGCAAGTCCCCCTGCACCTCCACATCCCCTGCTCTTTAAATATACCAACTCTGAGATCACACTACAGTGCAGTAAAGGAAAATAGTCCCTTTCCACACTATAGTGCAATCTCGGAGTTGGTATATTTAGAGAGCGCGGGGTGTGGGGGTGCAGGGGGGCTTGCCCCCCTGCTTACAACAGTTGATTTATGTTTTTTGTTTTTTTTTTTATTTTACGTATTCGAAATTATGAAACATGGAACATGCAAGTTTGATCTTGTAGTGTTCTATGTTTCATGATTTCGATAACGTAATAGGAACCCCAAATCAGCACCTCTTTAACCATAGCCTGAGAACTGTCTTTGTTGCAGCAAAGTGAAAACCAACAGCAGTAATCCCCTTACACAAAGTAGGGGGCATCAACCAACCTTGGGAATTGTAGACCTATAAGCCTAACCAGTCTCATCTGCAAAGCCATGGAAAGAATCATGTTCCTTATCAACAGAACATAGGTGATAGTGACCTTTAAACTCTAGACTAAACATAATTTGGCTTTGTTAGGGGCAGATCATGCTTATTAAATTTAGTAGGCTTCTTTAAGAAAGTCACAAAGCCCTGGATGAAGGTAAGATAGTGCATACAGCCTAGCTTGATCTGGCTAAGGGTTATGACTCAATCCCCCACTCAGGTGTCATTGAGAAACTCTCCCAGCTGGAGATTAATACTTACATCACTAGATGGTTAGCCAATTAGTTCACTGACAGAACACGTAATGTCAAAAATGGTGACTCAACCTCTACCAGCAGAGCCATCAACAGTGGCATACCAAAAGGATCTGTGCTGGGCCCTTTACTGTTCAGACTTTGTCTGAAGTCCAGGCTATTGCTGATGATTGCAAATTAGGTGCAATCATTGAGGACAACAATGATGTAAAAGGTATTACAGGATAGGCTAATACATACAAATGACTGGTGCCAAAGCCACATGGTTTGAAAATAAATACAAAAAAATGCCATTATTTTTGCCTTTTGCAAAGTGGAATTCCTTGCTAATTATAGCATTGACAGCACCCCAAAACTCAAACCCAGCGGTGAGAGACCTGGGACCACAGGTATATAGATATTTGAACTTTGTCCACCAAGTTTCCATAGTTGTAATGAATTCCTTCTATGTCGAGCACCTCATAAGTCAGGCCATCATATCCAGATCTGAGGATGTTATAACACCACTGTACTCGACCCTAATCAGAACACTAATCAAATACAATGCTGCCTTTTACATGTACCACAGCAGACATGAGCAGCAGTTGGAGAGAACACAGGGATTTCTCAGCAAGAAAATACAGGGCCAACAAACCATGCCATGTCAAAAATGGTAAACCGAAAGCTCTGACACTGTACTCTGCATTGTATTGGATGAGATGGCTTATGCATGCTCTGATGGAAATGCTGCATATCCACACATCTAATAGCACAAGAATCACTTGCTCTAGATATCTTAACCTAGACTGTGAAATTAACAGAACATGCTTGAGAGGCAGATATAGCTGATGACATCAGCAAAGTCTGATTAGAGGAAGATGTTGATAGTAGTGTCTGACATGCTGGTGTAAAATACTCTTTCTATTGTCAAGCAAGTGCACAAACACACACACACATACACCAACTGACTGCACTGAGAACAGATCCCCTTCCTATCTAAGGGCATTGACTAGAGACCTCTGTATTTAATGAAAGTGCTACAGCATAAGTGTGTCTTAGAGTGTCATACAGTGCTTTATAAGTGATGACATCAGAAGTGTCTGGTGAGAGGAAGATGGTGATACCAGTATCCTACATGTTGGTGTAAAATGCTCTCTCTAATGTCAAGCACACACACACACACACACACACACACACACACACACACACACACACACACACGCACACACGCACACACGCACACACACACACACACACACACACACACACACACACACACACACACACACACACACACACGCACACACACCACTTGATTGCAGTGAGAACAGTACTCCTACCTAAGTACATGGACTAGAGAACTCAGTATTTTATGCAAGTGTCACGGCACAAGTCTGAATTTTGCAAGTCAGCAGGACAATTTATAGTGGATTAAATCATCTTTGGATCTTTGAGAGAAGATGTTGGGAGGCCTGTATGAAATGGATATGTAGGCATGTCCAACTGTTAAACTATTGGTACTCAATGGAATTGTAGTGGTAGCTGCAGGTTACACAATTATACTCATCTGGCTAGACAGACACACACCAATTGACTGCAGTGGAAACAAAACCCCTACCTATCTAGATACATGGACTAGTCAACACAGCACTTCATACAAGCACCACAGCACAAGTCTGACTTTTGCAAGGCTGCAGGACAGTTTATAGTGGATAACATCATCATTCCATATTTGAAAGAATATGTTGGAAGGCCTGCATGAAATGGATGTTTAAAGGAGTACAACAGGTTTCTCTAATGTATTCCTCAACTTCACAGCCCTTTTCCTCCCTATTTACATTGTCCTCTGTAAAGCAACAACAATAAAGCATTTACAATTTTTATAATTCCCCTTACTTCTGTAACAGAAGCCTACCTTCTCATACTGTGATAGTTTCACTTACAAAATGATTCTCTCACGTTTGAATAAAGCTTGCTGGAGTCGCCCAATTACTGACATCATCGAGGCCAGGCAGTGCAGATACTTTTTTTTTTTTTTTTTAATCAGTTCCCTCCCCCAAAGTGACATCACCACAGTCGTCATATCTGATTCTAACTAAAATAATAAGACCCACCCATTCTGTGATGTCATGGCTCCCTTGTCCTTCCCCCAGCCTGAGTGCTGTTCATTTTATTCAGTAGTAGTGTAGTAACACCGATGTTTAGAAACACAGAAATTTGGTATGCATACTTCTACATTCTGCATGGCAAATGATGCTTAGGTGGTGTATCGCTTGCATACTTCTCTGTTGTATTTGCACCAGATTCTGCTAGTGTGTAGTGCGGGAATAGAAAGATTAAAATATTACCCTGGTATCAGAGGTGGCAGTGCAACATATTCATAGTGGCTTAACATGAGAGTAGCTCTAAGCAAGCACCATGTGAAACCTGAACAAGCACCTAGAATTATTCAGTGCAGCTTCCACACCTTAAGTCTGAAAATGAATTCACATACTCACATGAACAGGAGTAGCTGCATATTGATGGATAAAGGTGTATGGGCATGTCGGGTGGTTACTACACTGCAAAACTGGTATGTGATGGTGAAGATATTTGGAAGGCATGAGCAAACACACCAGTATATTAAAGCCATAGCACCAATTGAACTGGAGGCTGGCAAATAGATTTAGTAAGGGATTTTGTCCATGCACAAATATTTCAACAGTGATTCTTTGCAGTGGCATCCATTATCTGATTCAAGGTAAGTTAACCTTGATGTCCTTTATTTAAAAAAAAAAAATCAATACAAATTTTACTTTGTTATAAGTGACTTCTGGACACAAGAAAAAGGAAGGGGAAAATATAGCAATGTGGTTTGTATGTACAAAGACAAATCCAGGGACACTGCAAAAGTTTTTTTTTTTTTTTGCAAACCAACCAGTGGAGTAAAAACATATGAAGGCAAACACTGCATACCAACACACTTTGCACATGTAAATCTCAATTTTTTACAAGGTGGAAGCATGAAGTGATAATTTAACACTTAAATTAATAAAGATCTAAACTGGTTAATAGTATAAATGTTTTATTCTTTCGCTCCTTGGTGCAAGACCTTACTGGATCTGATTGCAGTCAAGTAAGGCCATGGCTATAGTGCAGCAAAAAATGTCCCCTCTAACAAAGGAAATGCTAGAGCAAAGATTAAATTACATGAGTCAAGCACCCTGCTGAGATCTGCCAATCAATGGAATTACCAGGTCAAATTACCCTCAGCACTTTGACAGCTAGGGAAGCTAAGTGTTATGGGGGAGGGGAGAAGTAAATGGACTGGAATTCATTGTCTCACAAATTAGTGCCATTTAAACTAAATTAGAAAAAAAGTCAGCAGTAAACAGCACTTTGAGTGTGTTATGTGGCATTTGCACTGTTTCTGTTTTAAGTAGTCATCCAGCAGCAGGGACTGTTACTTACACTGTTCTATTTTACTCAGTACTTTGTATGCATGCAACATCTATGAAATGACAGGAACTTTAGGCAAACGGAGGCCTGCATGATGTAACATTTTTGAGCCAAACAATGATTTTTGGGATACTGGATGGCAACCTGATTTATCCAAACCACGTCAATATGCCAGCCTCCAGGTGGTCAGAGTCTGGAATTACATATAAAAATATTTAAAATCCTATAAATAATCCCAGCGTGCTGTTAAAGTGTATGCCATGATGTTTTAAACATGTTTTTTGAGTCTGTGGGTGCGGTACTCCTTTAAGCATGTCCAACTGTTAAAATACTGGCACTCCATGGGATTGTAGCAGTGACTGCAGAATACACAATTATGTTCTTCTAATTAGATATATACACACACACACGCACACATGCACACACACACACACACACACACACACACACACACACACACACACACACACACACACACACACATACCATTTGACTCCAGTGAAACAGAACCCCTACCTAAGTACATGGAATATCAAACTCAGTGCTTTACACAAGCACCATAGCACAAATATGACTTTTACAAGGCTGCAGGGCACCTTATAGTGGATGATATAATCATTAGATGTTTGAGAGAAGTTGTTTGGAGGCCTATATGAAATAGATAGCTACCCATGTACAACTGACAAAATATTAAAGTTCTGCATGTTACCAAAATGATGAGTGTACAATGTGCACTATTTGCTGTTGTGTTTCCAATGTGCAGGTACACTTTAAGAAACAGCTTTACAAGCTATATGCAAACAGCTGTCCACGTTAATACAACTATTGGAAAATCTGAATGTGCATTGTCATCATAAAGATGTGCATTGTATATAAGAAAACAGTTATTTTTTTTCTGTAGTGTAATTGATATATTTGTGAACAAGTTCTGAGAGACCAAGTTTGCAGTGGGGGGGGGGGGTAACAGGTGGCTGCAGTGTAAATATGTGTTCTTTTCTTGAAAAGCATCTTCAACTTGTTTGTGTTTTTACATGTACTTTCATGGGAAGAAAACTAAATGGGCAGTACATATAAGTAATACATGCTATTGTGCACTTTCAAACATGCACCACCGAGTAGCTGGTTTGTGCAATCAATGGCATAGGGTCTGTGCATACGAAATTCACATTTCTACTGCTTTTTTGTGTTTGTGCATAGTTAAGCAATAAGCAAATGCAAACCACATTTGATAAAAATTATGAGAGCTCTGAGTACTGTGTGTATGAAACAGCAGCTGCTTAGCTGAGTCCATGGCAGCAGGTGTAAAAACTTTGATACATTTTTTTTGGAGCCCAGATGATATAGGGTTCAAGCCCAGGTGTACCTAATAGTTTTAAAGGTGTATTTTTACCGCAATTGCATAATTCTTTATTTGACATTCATTGTGTGTTACCGTAGAGCAGAGTACTTAAGTGGAATTGAGTGGAGGTAACCGCAACATTGAAGAGACATTATGTGTGCTGTGTGTGATTCTATTTTTGACCAATTTAAAGGTTTTACCATAGGTATATAGGAAAGTGCTGAGATTGTGGGCAAGCTGGGGGAAGAACAAAGTGAAAGCAATATAGGAATGATCAGGAGGAAGGTAGGAAAGAACCACAGCTATTCACTTCTTCAACACTGTAAAATTAAAACATGTACAAAATATTAGCTGAATTTGGATTGTCACCTGAACAAAGAGGGACCACAACAATGTAATTGTGTTGTATAGCCATTTGGATCAAATCAAATGTGATGAGTAGACAAGTATGCAAAGTGGAAAGCTATGTATGGGATGATATTTTTTTTGTGGGACAGGTGCCAGTTGTTGTTTTTTTTTTTTTTACTTCAGTAAGACAAGAATGTTAGGTAAGGGGCATAGGTATTTCTTGTCAACTAAGTAGGGTAGGTGAGGAGGCAGATGCAAACAAACAAGACAAATAAGACAAGAGACAGGAATAGTAAGGCAGAACAGGTTGAGAGACACTATGATTGGGGATAGGGAAAGGACAACAGATCCCCATGCCTGTCAAACATGGGTACAGTGAGAATCTAGTCCTCACCTGTGGGACATTCCTCACCATTACCTTACTCCACTGGCTGTTGGAGTGCTTGACATCATCTGCTATGGACGATAAGGGAGAGCAGCCTCTCCAGCAAGTTAATGCAGCAATGGTGCTGTGCACTACCCTACACACCAACCTTAGCATCTCCTAGTGGGTAATAAAATCTCCAACCCTGCCCAGTACTCATGGAGGGTATTACAGCATCAGCTGCAAGGGCAGTGCTACCTGAGAGTGCAGATAGTGCAGGGTCAGTGGAGGCATTGCTACCAGGTTGGGTGCCAGATGTGATGGGCATTGGCACCATTGCTGATGACCGTGGAGTAGCCTGAGCCACTGGGGTTGGCCTACCTTCCAGTGCTGTAAAGCATTTTGTGATTTGTCAGTGATGGATGACGAAAAGTTTTGATGACACAGAAAAAAAAGAGATAAGGGTTGGGGTAAGACAGAAAAAAATAGAGCTTAGAACAGGCCTCTCTATTATAAGTAATATTTGCATTAGCTGTGGAATGAACAGAAGAGAACAGAAAAGCATGATGCATCCCAGTCTTACCTACATGCAGATTTATATCTACTATAAATTTTCTTTATTAGTATACTTACACAACTGTGGGATGTTACTAGTCCTGAACTCATCCAGCCACTGGCTGAGTTTATCACTCTTGATCCTCTTCAGGTCATTAAAGTGATGCCTATACTATTCTTCAGTGCATGGAGTGCCAGTTACACTGGAGACAGCCTTGGCCAAACTATTCCAAGCCTCAGACTTGTACTGGGAGCCAGTATAGTCCCTCTGCAAAAGCCTTTGTCTGTGATGTTTTACAAGGAGTCCAATAAAGATTCTAGACCCCTTGACACACCTCATCTGTGCCCTAAATTGGGCACCTTCCCTTCTACTGCCAGACATGTCTAACCAGACAGAAAAGTAATAGCTAATAATGATTTCCCTCCAATACTTGTTATCACATTTACCGGAAGTGTGCCAATACAAACAATGATGTCAACTGTGCCTGTCCTATGTAAAGCAGAGAGGAACAATGCCAAACAGAGAGTAAAGGAGTTTTGGAAATTGGATGGTTAATCTGACACTTGGCATTAGTTTGAGTGTTCTTTGCTGCTGTAAATGTTAGGTGATTTAACTTTGCAGGCATGTACTGGGGGCATAAATTACATGACCTGACACATTTTTTGTTTGCCTTTATACACTAATAAAATTGATTTTTGCAATGTGAGATTCAAATCTATGCCTAAGAGACACGACATTTTCTTCCACAGTGTCGATTTTACATATTTGCCACAGAAGTGCTTCTCCGTCATAATGATGAATTATATATAAATATACATGACAGATTGAAGGGTTAAATATCTATGTGTGTGACCTGTCAAGATCCTAGTTTATACCTTCATGTGTGTATGAGTTTTATTGAATTCTGAAGGCCATCTAAGGCCAGATAGCACAATTATAATTATAGAAACATAATAGCCTGTGCACCCTCAGTCATACATATAAATCATATGAGTTCCACTGCTATAGATACTTATTGTTATTGTTATTATTTATAATTATGTTTAACTATGTGACATTTAATATAAAGTGAAATGGAACAATAGTAAAAAAAAATGGGATTTCTTGTATTAGAACTCAGGGCCATCTGTAATGCATCCCTACATTTACACCTGGTGCCACAGGAATAGCTCAGTAACAGTTAAATATTTCCCTATTCATTAGCTTCTTCTCTCTCATCTCCAGATCATCCATTCTATCCTATACCAGCCATCCTACTGCCCATCACTATCCCCTCTCATCTCCCATTATTCTCCCTCCAGACCTCTCCAAAGCTCTAACCAAGACCTACTACAAATCTACAAACCCAAGTCTAAATTTGGACACAACATGTACAGCTATCACCCCACTATTGCCTGGAATAGGCTCCCACTAGAAATCAGGACCCTTACACATCCTAATCAATTTAAGACAGCCACCAAAGAGCACTTTAAAAGTCACTGGTGCTGCCACTGCACTCTCCATTCTTAACATCTCCTACTTCTCATACCATAATCTACATTCTGCCCTTAACTCACTCTTCTCACTATCTCTCTCTTATCTTCCTTGATTACTGTTTCTACTGTCTTCTAAAATCTATTAAGCAAATTGCATCAGAAAAACATTCTATTGTAATTGTCTTGCCTTCATGCAACTACATCATTATAAAACTGGATTTTTTAACCACTTACCCCAAAAACAATACTCATCTTATTGACATATTTCTTTTTATACATCTTGAAATAGTTATGCTATACTCCTGATTACTGACACTGTATAACACTGTATTGCTACTTAATGCCTTGTAATAATCCTGTAACTTTGCCGTTTAATGCTAATTTATAATGAAAATTGTATAATATGTTGGAGCGTTTCTCCCCGGGCCTCAACTGAAAAAGGGCTCTTCAGCTCAGTTGGACAATCCTGGCCAACAAATGTAAAATAAATAATAAATAAATGTGTGTTAACTGCCACTCAATGCTGCTTAGCATGTTTGTGTGATGGCCAACATATTTGAGAGAATGTATCTGTTTTGAAATTGCTGACTGTCTGCTTCCTATTTGCAGGTGCTCTGAACTTGCAGGTGTTGGGGAAGGTTGTTAACTGCCACGCAATGTTGCTGAGCAGTGTTGCCTCTGAGTGGTGTTGCGCAATAAAAGCAAACAATATAACAAGGTATCCTTTTAGAAACCAGGAATGTCTGCATCCTGTTTGCTTATACTCTATCTGCTTCATATGTGGACCATTAGTCCAAATTTGCACAATGCAAAGCAAAGCTAAACTTGCGGTGGGATTCAATAAGCACCAAACTCCGTGCAAGAATAGTGTAGCTGCTCTTGCATGGAGTCTGGCTGCCAAGCGATCCAGTAAACTCAGAAACTGTGGTGCACGAGCCTGTCTACACTGTTCTTGCATGGAAAGCCATGCAGAATGCTAATTACCTCATTTGCTAGTGAAAGCCATGCAAATGAGGTGAATTAGCTATTCAGTAAGCAGGCAGGTATTCGTGCAAGAACAGTGTTAGTTGCAGAAATTTGTTCGGTTACTAATGGAACACATTTCTGCAAATAAGAAAATGGAGGCCTGACAGCTCAAATAAAAGCATGTATTATAATCTGTAGGCATGACAATGGCCAAATATATGGCCATTGGCATGGAAAAGTGTTTACATTTTATGAAATCTAAGTTTTTTTTTGGCCAATCTCAGCTGTTTAAGCATAGGCAGTAGTGTGCAAACATAAAGGTGCTGAAAATAAAAAATATATATATAGTGAAAAGTCAATTGTAAGTGAAATCTGCATGTTGCTATTATAGTGTATGGCATGCATAATAAAAACAATACCAGGGAACAGTGGTTGTCAAAGGGAAAGGGCCCGTGTTACTGCAGTAACTATGGACTAAGGCGGTGGGGTATACAAATGAGGGGAATTTTACTGAATCACAAAATATTCTAAGTCCACACACTACACCTAACCATGTAGGTGCTAGAACATGATCGAGTAGGCCGGAGGAGCAGCTAACATGTAAAGGGGGTGTATCATGCTTGCTGTAAGCACATCAGAGCTCTGCAGCCCATGCTTGTGCTTAGCTAAGCACAGCTAAGTGAGGGGGGTGTGTCTCAGGCTGTATAGCTTTGTGTACATTGCCTAAAAGGGTGTGCATGGCGCGCACCGGTTCTTAAACAAAAAAAAAAAAAAGAAAGAACACAGGAAATGGTAGCACTGTTTACATGTAAGCAAGGGGTGTCCAGGACTGTATACTCGTGTTTATCTTGCCTAAATGGGTGTGCACTGTGCGCACTGGGACTTAAACAAAAAAATACAAAAAAAAAAACAGGAAATGGCAACACTGTTGACATTTGGGCAGTGTGTTTGTGCTGCATGCCTTAGGCCTTAAAACGGGAGGATATGGCAAGTGGAAGAAGAAAATAAAACAAAGGGAAATAGCAGAATACAGCCAGTTAAAATCAAGTAATATAGCTGGCAGGTGGAATGTATCATACTCAGCCAATTGCATAGGCAACATCTGCAGCACATCACTATAAATTGTGCAAACACTTTTCAGTGTTTTTTCCCACAAACTCTGCATCACAGGTGTACACATATGGGGAAATTTTAACTGACAAAAAATGTTAGGGGCTTCTGTCTCATTGATCTGTCAGTATGTGCTATAGTTTGAGGGGGTGTGGAGGATAATTCTGATGACCACCTCAGATCAAGGAGGAGGAGAGGAGTGTTCAGACCTAGGGTAACCCACCAGGGGCTACATGATCTGGAAATAGTAGAACACTACAGGGTTAATAGGGACATACTTCAACAAATCATCGAGCTGTTCCAGGCTTGCCTCAGATCCAGAGCCAACAGAGGGGAACCCATCCCAGTGGATACCAAGGTATGTGTAGCCCTAAGAATAATAGCTGCAGGTACTTTCCAAGAACCAACTGGGGATATCATGGGGGTCTCACAGGCATCTGCGTCCAGGATACTCCACCAGTTCCTGGATGCCATGCAACCACTTGCCACTGAGAACTATAAATTACCCAGAACATGTGTGGATAGGACTGGCAATATACATCTCTTCCACAATGTACCAGACTACTTAGAGTTACTAGGTGCCATAGACTGCATGCGCATAAACATCAAAGCACCACCTGGTGACCGGGATAGGGACTAACTAAACCATAAGGGGTTCTACTCCATCAATTGCCTGGTCATGTGCAGTGCCCAGGGCATTATCATGAATAAGAATACAGCATCCATGGGACCAGATGACATCCCGGGCTGTGTACTACATGAACTACAAAATGAACTGGCATCTCACCTAAATGTCATGTTTAATCATAGCCTCACCTCAGGCTTCATGCCCACTGAGTTGCGCACAGCTACAGTTATCCCACTCCACAAGGGGGATCCACCTTGGATCCTGGGAACTACCATCCCATCAGTCTAATGAGCCTAATCTACAAGGCCATGGAATGTATTATCATGGAACCTATAAACAAAGACATTGGCAACCTTCAGTCTCTGGACTCCACCCAGTTTAGGTTCATAAAGGGCTGATCATGTCTCCTGAACCTGACTGACTTCTTAGAATCAGTCTCCAGAGTTTTGGACAAGGGTAAGGCAGTCCACACAGCCTATCTGGACCTTGCCAAGGACTTCAACACCATCCCCCACTCTGGAATCATAGATAAACTTACTAAGCTGGACATAAATCCCTATGTCACTCAATGGGTTGCCAGCTAGCTTACTGAGAGAACCCCAAATCCAGCTCCAGACAAGTGACAAGTGGAATACCTCAGGGTTCAGTCCTGGGACCAGTCTTGTTTGGCATCTACTTCTTTGAAGTACAGGCCAACACTGAGTGACTCTGGCTAACTAATTTTGCAGATGACTACAAACTGGAAGCCATTATTGAATCCCCAAATGATATGGATATTCTACAAAGGACCTTGCAGAAACAGATGCTTGATGCCAGAGCCATGGGCTCAAGCTCACTGGCAAGAAGTGTACAGTTATCCCCTTTGGGAAAAACCCTGCACCCATGAATTACCACATAGGCGGCAGTACACTAAACACCGAAAGTGTGATAAGAGACTTAGGAACACAGGTGGACAGTGGTCTCACCATCAATAACCACATGACGGCAACAGTCAGGAAATCCTTCTATGTGGCACAATACATCACTAAGGGTTTTTCATCCAGAAAAAAGGAGATCATTGTCCCACTGTACTCATCCCTCATTAGACCCCTCATAGAATGCAATGCCCTGTTTCGTATGCACCTCACAAGATATCTGCAACAACTGGAAATGCCGCAGAAACACCTCACTAAAATTATCACAGACCTAAAGCAGATGCTCTATGCTGACCAACTAAAAAAACACCAGCTATACTCTGTCGCATAGTGTCTACTCAGAGGTGATCTCTGCTTAACATACAAGGCCATGTCAAACCCAGAGCTGTTGGACATGCTACACTTAAAGAAATCCCATTCCATCAGAGCCACATGCTCCAGGGACCTAAACCTTGTCATCACAATAGACAAAACATGCTGGAGGGATAGATTCCTGACCCAGAGACTCCCCGTACTCTGGAATAGACTGCCCATACATGACAAGCAGAGTGCATCCTTGGCCCTCTTCAAAAGGAACCTTGACTGGATGGGAGACAGGAAATTTACTCCAGGGATCACGTCAGTCGCCCTGCTAGACAGGGGTCAAGGGAAGTAAATATCGTGGGAAGAAATAGCCAGGGAATTGTTATGGCTAGGCTTGTATAGGCCCTAGGATCAATAGCCTAGTACCAACCTATGAACCTATGAACCTATGTGTGTACTAGCAGTCCTAGAAGCTATCACAACTCCCACATCTGGCATTTGTCACAGCTGTACCAGGCATTTGCCAGTGGGGACATCCCATATGGCCATCTGGTGGAGGATGCTGGCTACACACTGGAGCCGTGGCTGATGACACCTATCAGAAATGCACACACACCCACACAAGAACACCATAATGAGGCACACACACAAACCAGGGTAATTACAGACCATGTGTTTGGGATACTGAAGTCATGGTTTTGCTGCCTTGATATATCCGGTGGAGCCTTAAATTACTCTCCAGCCACATGTGCACACATGTTCATAGTATGTGCCATGCTACACAATATGATCCTGCGGAAACAGCTGCAGCAGGAACAAAACAGTGAAGAGCCACTCAGCCCCCCACCATTGCCAAGGTCTCCACAGCCACAGAGGGACTCGGAGGAGGAACATCTTGAGCCTGCCCCTGTAGGCAGATGGGGGCATGCCCAATATGTCCTGGCCTTGGCAAAAAGGCAACACACAGCACATACACTGACACTGTAGGGACTGAGGGACTGATATCTCTCTCTGACTTGCACAAACAGTAAAATGGATTCCAAACATCACACCACCTATACCTTACCATGTATAGGCAGTGTACTGCTTGCATCCAACCTAGTGAGTCCTCAAGCACTGTCCTCACAACTGCCTCAGGCACAAGGCAAGTCAGTCTTCTTAACAATAAATGAATGAAGAAGAATGTTTTGATAGCATATCTATGGTATTGATGCAAGCATGCAAGGGAATGGGGTGGCTTACTGGGGTAGCAACAGACAACTGACAGCTATGTGAGACAGCAGGAAGTGTATGCCCAGCACTGGCTTACCCACTCTATGCAGTACCACACTAGTTGACAAATACCACTGCAGTGTATGTGTGAGCCAAATTACTGGGGGATCATAGGTCACATGGATGGATGGATGTCAAAGTGGGGGTCCCATAGTCACCCCCAGCCTCAACCAGCAGTTCAGCTGTATAAAAACATACAGAAATATCTGGCAAAGGCCCCCAAATGGAGACATCCATGAAATTCCCACCTACAGACTTACACAGTGATATCACAGCAGGCCTGGCAGTGGCAGTATGGCTCTGAAAGGTAAGAAGTCTGAAACTAAAAATGTTTATGTCAGAACAATTGGACCTTTAGTCAATACTGCTATGCCTGCAGTCTCAAAAACAGGGCACACCACTATGCTACACACCAAAATGTTAAGCAAATATCACCACAGTCTGTGGAAATGTGTATGGTGTACAGATGTGTCATGGCATCTGGACAGAGAAAGGAGGACAAGGAGACCTGGTGGTGGAATGAGGAAGTACAGGAGAGTATACGGAGAAAGAGGTTGATGAAGAAGAAGTGGGATTATCAGAGAGATGAAGAAAGTAGACAGGAGTACAAGGAAATGAGATGCATGGTAAAGAGAGAGGTGGCAAAGGCTAAGGATAAGGCGTATAGAGACTTGTATGAAAAGTTGGACAATACGGAGGGAGAAAAGGACCTGTACCGACTGGCTAGACAGAAGGACCGAGCTAGGAAAAATGTGCAGCAGGAAAGGGTGATAAAGGATAATGAGGGAAACGTACTAACTAGAGGGGAGAATGTGTTGAACAGATGGAAAGAGTACTTTGAGGGGCTGATGAATGAAGAGAATGAGAGAGAGAGAAGGTTGGATGAGGTAGAGATAGTGAATCAGGAAGTGCAGTGGATTAGCAAGGTGGAAGTAAGGCTAGCTATGAAGAGGATGAAGAATGGAAAAGCGGTTGTTCCAGATGACAAACCTGTGGAAGCTTGGAGGTGTTGAGGAGAAATGGCAGTGAAATTTTTAACCAGATTGTTTAATGAAATCAGAGAAAGTGAGAGGATGCCTGAGGAGTGGAGAAAAAGTGTTTTGGTACAGATTTTTAAGAATAAGGGTGATGTACAGAGCTGTAGTAACTACAGAGGGATTAAACTGATCAGTCACAGCATGAAATTATGGGAAAGAGTAGTGGAAGCTAGGTTAAGAAGGGAGGTGATGATTAGTGATTGGCAGTTTGGTTTCATGCCAGGAAAGAGCACTACAGATGCAATGTTTGCTCTGAAAGTGTTGCTGGAGAAATACAGAGAAGGTCAGAAGGAGTTGCATTGTGTCTTTGTGGACTTAGAAAAAGCATATGACAGGGTGCCTAGAGAGGAGTTGTGGTATTGTATGAGGAAGTTGGGAGTGGCAGAGAAGTATGCAAGAGTTTTACAGGATATGTACAAGGGTAGTGTGACAGCAGTGACATCTGCAGTGGGAGTTACAGATGCATTTACGGTGGAGGTGGGATTACATCAAGGATCAGCTTTGAGCCCTTTCTTATTTGCACTGGTGATGGACAGGTTGACAAATGAGATCAGACAGGAGTCCCCGTGGACTATGATGTTTGCAGATGACATTGTGATATGTAGTGAGAGTAGGGAACAGGTTGAGGAGACCCTGGAGAGGTGGAGATAAGCTCTAGAGAGGAGAGGAATGAAGGTCAGCTGGACTAAGACAGAATATATGTGTGTGAATGAATGGGAGGAAAGAGGAATGGTGAGGATGCAAGGAGTAGAGCTGGTGAAAGTGGATGAGTTTGAATACCTGGGAGCAACAGTTCAGAATAATGGCGAGTGTGAAAGAAAGGTGAAGAAGAGATTACAGGCAGGTTGGAGTGGGTAGAGAAGAGTGTCAGGAGTGATTTGTGAGAGACGAGTACCAGTAAGAGTGAAAGCGAAGGTCTACGAAAGGGTAGTGAGACCAGCTATGTTATATGGGTTGGAGACAGTGGCACTGACAAAAAGGCAGGAGTCAGAGCTGGATGTGGCAGAGTTAAAGATGTTAAGATTTGTACTGGGTGTGACAAGGGTATACAGGATTAGGAATAAGTATATTAGAGGGTCAGCCCAGGTTGGACAGTTTGGAGACAAAGCCAGAGAGGAAAGATTGTGTTGGTTTGGACATGTGCTGAGGAGGGATGCTGGGTATATTGGGAAAAGGATGCTAAGGATGAAGCTGCCAGGTAAGAGAAAAAGAGGAAGGCCTAAGATAAGATTTATGGATGTGGTTAGAGAGGACATGCAGTTGGTTGGTGTGACAGAGCAAGATGCAGAGGACAGGAAGAAATGGAAACAGGTGATCTGCTGTGGCGACCCCCTAACCGGGAAAAGCCGAAAGAAGAAAAAGTACAGATGTGTCACCCCCCCACCCATAGTCCCATAGAAATGGAGTAGAATGTCCCTAGCCTTAAGCAGCATCCAGCTGTCAACTACAGTGATGGCTCAACACAAACAGAAAGCAGTTGTCAGTAATAACCAGTCAACTTACTGGTGCCATCCCAGGGGTGTCCACTGTCTGGCAGCCTGGGAACATATGATCATCAGAATGTGCTGCCTTGCTACAGATGGTCTGCATCTGTTACACCCATAACACCAACATAACACAATCTACAAAATGCAAAAAAAGGCCATGCTGCTAACTGCTAGGAGCAAACCTGCCAGCCTCAGTGAGCCAGAAATCTGGAAAAAACATGAATAATGGGGTGATAGAGGTCCAAAGAGAAGAACATCTTATAACTACTGCTCTAATAATGTAAGAAAGTTGATGGAATAATTGTTTTAGCATGGAATATCTGAAGGGCATGAAGTCTGAAACTGCAATGTGAACTGTCAGTAATATCTGACTTCAACCCTGAGTGACTTACAAAACATTTTTTTCTTGAAAACCACACTCATTTGGGTAACCAACCAGCTATATGAGTCATGAATCTAGACATTCTGTGAAACTCTGTACAGTCGACAGGCAGGGCTAGGAGTCTAAACATGGTAATGCATACATTGCAGGCAGTCCTAACCCTGGAATATGGTGACATGTCTGCACCCACAGAACCCTGGCCCACAGCCATGGGGAGTAACATATTCTTCCCTGATTGCTTGTCCTATGCAACATTCTGACCCCAAAATGTGGCCAGCCAAGCCAAATGAAGTGGGCCATATATACTGTATATGTGAGACACACACACACACACACACACACACACACACACACACACACACACACACACACACACACACACACACACACACACACACACACACACACACACACACACACACACACACACACACACACACACACACACACACACACGTCCAGGCAGGTCAAACAGTTTGACACACACAAGACCCTCCAAGTGCAGTCAACCTTTGAGAAGACCCCTATGCAAAGCACTGGTAGCTGTAGGCCAACATATCTGACCCAGGACACTCCCCTACACATCTTATCCCTTACAAATCTATCTGGAGTCTGCCTGTCTCCCTGCCCCTGCCTGACTTATATTACCCTACCATGGAGTAGAAATCAACCCATGCCAGAACAGAAATGTACAGAGATTCCACCACTGTAATATATCACCAAAGTGCTGGACCATTTCCACAGCTCTAGCAGTCAATTGCTTGTAGGCACACCTCTCAACAGGCTGGATTCTGCAAGAATGCCTAGCATTTGGCCCATAATATTGGTGTGTGCATCATCTGTCCTGTATTCCTCTGGTAAATCACTGTGATGCTCTGAGGAGGTATGTCACGAGGTACTGAAACAATACATGACAGTGTGAAATGTCATATATGTCATATGTTTGCTAAAACAAACCGTGTGATCCTAGCACCTCATACATTACTAAGAAAAATAGTCACAATCACTGTATGACCCATTGTATCCCCATTTTGATAGGCTATCTCCAGATATACTGCACCAACAGGTTGAGAGGTATGGCTGTAGCACAAAAAAAATACCAGACTGGAGTACAACAATACCTGGAATGGAATCCTACATTTACTATAGAAGGTCACACTGGGCATGCTCATACACTTAGAGAATTATCAGTAGGATCTAGGAATTAACAGGCCTTTCACACCCAGTGCAGTTCCCATTGCCCTACTTTAGCAGTCCTGAAGATGTCTATCACCTTAAAAGTACCTTTCATCAGGCCTCAGTCCTATAAGCTCTGTGGCACATGCGGTAACTGCGTAACACTCTAGTATAAATAACTAGTTTGGTAGGAGTTCTCATTTCAGTCATGCCAAATGTAAATGTGTGTGTGGTGTGTTAATAACTTACAGATTTTCTGCCATTTCAAACCCAGTACACCCCCATTGTCCTACTTTAGTAGTCCTGCAGATATCAGTTACCTTAGAAGTCCCTTTTGTCAAGCCTTGCCGCTATAATCTCTGTGGCACATGCTGTAACTGTATAACACTATAGTAGAAATAACTAGTTAAGTAGGACTTCTAATCTCAGTCCTGGCAAATGTAAAAGTGTGTGTGTGTGTGTGTGTGTGTGTGTGTGTGTGTGTGTGTGTGTGTGTGTGTGTGTGTGTGTGTGTGTGTGTGTGTTTATAAGTTAAAGATTTTGGTCCATTCACACCCAGCACACTTCCCATTGCCCTAATTTAGCAGTCCTGCAGATATCAGTCACCTTAGAAGTCTCTTTCATCAGGCTTCCACCCTCTAAGCTCTGTGGCATGTGTGATAACTACATAACACTATAGTTATAAGTAACTAGTTAGGTAGGAGCTCTAATCACAGTTCTGGCAAATATGAGTCATTTAAAGTATTTTGCAGCCTCTCTCACCCAATACATGATACATTGTCATACTGTACAAGGGCTGCGGATGTTCCTCATCTTTAAAGTACCTTTGGACAGTCTTCACCCTATAATCTCCATGGTGCATGTGATAAATGCGCAACACTGTAGTAGCAAGAAATAAATAAGTAGAGGTTTTAATCTCAGTCCTGGCAAGTGTGTGTGCAAGAACAGTATTTTTTCTCTGGGGGAGGGGTTGTGTTTGTGTGAAAACTATATCCATGTGGGTGTGGGTTTTGCTACTTTCTGCTGTTGCCCACCCAGTACATGTCCCAGTGTCCGCATTACAAGGCCAACAGTTGTCATCCACTGTAGATGGAGCTGTAGACACTCTGTAGGCCTATAAGCATTGTGTCATGTACAATAACTATGTGACAGTATGGAACAGATAAGATAGGCAGCCCATCTAATCTTTGGATAGCACTCACAACTCAGGAATCATACACAAACACACTTAGGGAGGCAGCAACCCTTACATTAGTAGGTGGTCTACAAACTGGCTCACAGATAGAACCCACAGTGTAAAATTAGTGGAGTCCATGTCAGACTGCTGAACAGTCATGAGTGGATACCTGGGTCCCCTCATGTTTGGGATCCACACCTCTAAGGACCAGCCCAATATGAAGGTGCCCTGGCTGACAATGTTTGCAGATAACTACAAGGTGGGTGTTATTATTACCCCCCATGTAAGGTTGACATCCTTCACAAAGGCCTCAGTGAGACCTATGACTTTTGTCAGAACCCTGGACATAAGCTCAATGCCAGATAATGTGCCAACATCCCCTTTGGGTATGACATGGTTCCCATAAAGTAATACACTGATGATAGTCCACAGAACACTGATGATGTTATAAGGGTACTAGGAACACAGGTTGACAGTGAGCTCTCTGTTGACCACCACAGTGTCACTGTCTTCCAAACGTCCTTCCATGTGTCACTTCTCCTGACTAAGGGTTTTGAATCCTGGAAGTAAAAGGACAGTGTTTCCCTGTACTGTCCCCTCAGTAAGCCAATAAATATGTACTATGGCTTATTTGCCATGAACCCCACTGGACACCTGCAACAATAGGAGATGCTGCAAATGTACCTCACAAAGATGATGTTAGATACTACACACTTGCCCCATATGGACAGACTCCAACAACTCCATTGAATCTCTGTCTCATATTGGCTACTTAGGTGCAATCTCTACCTGACATACACAGCCAGGTCTGACTAATGCTGTCAGGAATGCTACATCTGAAGAAACCAATCTCTCCACACAACATGCTCTAGATACCTCAACCCCATCCTCACAATCAACAGGGCATGCTGGAGGGACAGGTTCATAACCCAGAGACTGGTCACGCTATGGAATAGACATCACATACATGTCAAGCAGAGCACATCACTGGCCCTCTTCAAGAGAAATCTGGAGGAGTGGATGGGGAATAGAATACCCACCCTAGGGATCACTCCACTGACTATACTCAGTAGACACACTGAGAGTATTGTCAGGTGGCATGATGCCAGTGTATCCCCATGGGCTAGCCTTGTAAAGCCTCCATGGCCATTTGCCAAGTACCCACCTATGAATCTTTGCACCTATGGATCCAAGTACTGTAAAATCTGTGTGTGTGCATTAGTGTGTATAAAAGTGTTTGTGAGTGTGTAAACATGTGGGTGAAAGTAGTTGGAGGCCCGTCTCACCTAGTACAACTACCATTGCTATACCTTACAAGTGCTGTAGATGTTATTCACTATATAGGTACATTGGGACAATGCCCAACCTATAAGATTGTGGTGTGTGTGGTAACTGTATAACACTATAATGCCAATAACTACATAGCTAGTGGTTCTAATACGAGTCCTGGAAAATGTGTGTGTATTATTGTGTATAAGTGTGTATATGTGTAGGTTACAGTATTTTGTGGCATCTCTCACCCAGTACATCACCCATTGTCATAATTTGCAAGGCCTGGTGATGTCCCTCACCTAGAAGTACCTTTGAAAAATTGTCACCCCATAACCTCTGTGGCACGTGCAATAAACGCTTAACAATTTAGTAACAATAAATAGATAGGTAGTTGTTCAAATCTCATTCCTGGCAAATGTGTGAGAGAAGAGTATTGTGTGAGTTTGTGAGAATGACATCCATTGGATGGACATGGTTTCATATTTTATGCCATGGTACTCATAGTACACATTCACCTGTATATTACTATGGCAACTGCTACAGAACATACCTCCCAACTGTACAGAGTTTTGCTGAATGTTTAGATGTGTTGCTTATATGTTTGGTCTGTTCCTTATAACTTCTTTGTTTGTCTGATACATTACTGGGTTGACCTATGGATTGGTGCCCCTAATTAATGTCCTAATTTGAGGTGCATACTGCATAACCTGCAGTACATGTAAGTTAAAACAAAGCCAGTTACTCAAACAACTTCCCAAGCTTACAGTGTATATAGTAAGTATACACACACCTGTTAACATGCCAGGTTTTTGTGATATATCACATGAGACCTCAGAAATCAGGTCATAACATTTCCATAATTTCATATGACATATAACCTATGCAATCCAACTGAAGAACATATACATCAGTTATAGGTAACATACGGTAAATGAAATAGGTACAATAGGCTGGTTGCATGAGTGCCCACACCCTTAAAGTAATACTCTGTTAAATCACCTTTTGATGTAATCACAGCATTCAGTCCTCTTGGGAAGGTGTCGATCAGCATGGCACATCTTGACTTGCCAGTGTTTGCACACTCTGTCTTGCAAAACACCTCTAACTATGTCAGATTGCAAGGGCATCTCCTGTGCACTGCCCTCTTCAAGTCACCCTGAATATATCCTATTGGATGAAGGTGTGGGCGCTGGCTGGGCCAGTGCAGAACATTGGATGTGTTCTGCTGAAGCCATCCTTTTGTTTATTTGGATGTATGGTTTGGGCCATTGTTGTGTGGAAAGGTGGCATTCATCACCATCCACAACTAAGTGGCAGACACTAGAAGGATTGGAGCGACAAGGGGCCAGTGTTTGGAACTGTTCATAATCCCCTGCAACTTGGCTACAGCCCCAGTTCCAGCTTGTGAACAGCAACACCAAAGCAGGACACTGCCATCACCATGCTTCACCATGGGGTGGTGTTGTTGTGGTGATGTGCAGTGGTGTTATTGCACCAAACAAACTTGTCAGAATTGTGGCCAAAGAGTTCAACCATGGTCCCATATTACCATAACAAATTTTCCCCCTTGCTTTTTGGAGACCTGATGTATTGTTTTCAGACTTTCCCCAGGCCTGAATATTGTTTGGTGTGAGAAACTGCTGCCATCTTCCAACCTACCCTATAGGCAAGACATATGGAAACCACAGTAGATTGTTGTGACATGTAGTACACACCCAGTACTTGCCAGAGATTCATGCTACTCCTTCACTGTTTCTATGGGGCTCCCGGCAGCCTCCCTGATGAATTTTGGTCTTGTATTTTCATATAATTTGGTGGGATATCCACTCTTTCGCAATGTCACTGTAGTCTCATATTTTCACCACCTTTTGATAAATGTCTGCACTGAGTTCCATGGTATGTGTAATGCTGTGGAAATGTTTTGGTACCCTTCTCCAGGCTGATACATCTCAAACATGTGGTCCCTTAGCAGCTTCATCAGCTCTATGTGAACCTGTAGCAGGCAACTGGGTATATGTTGGGATAATCTTGATAGGACAGCTGACAATTATTTGCTGTAATCTAAGAGTCTCTGTAATTGATGGCAGGTGTGTACCAAATAAGATGTACTGCTGCAGTTATATTGAAAGCTGCCTCAACACAGTAGTAGCTTCAGCCTGTGCACACATATGCATCTAGGTTGCTGTACTATTGTTATGTGTCATTATTGTTCCCCTAACAAATTTTTTTGCTTTACAATTGAATTGTACAGGTTATAGGTCACATGAAATGTTGGCCGTATTTTGAAATTGTCTATTTTGCTCTCATTTTTCTGTATCACAAATACCTGGCATTCAAACAGGTGTGCACACCATTTATATGCACTGTATACCATTAATGTATACAATATGACCCTAGATTTGGGCCTTTGCCCCCCATTTTGTCAGTCTTTGTCCAGATGTCCTGCAATGACAGGTTGTGAGGTATGCTACAGATATGTGACATCTCTTGCAAATAGGCCCCTGTGATGACCAACGTGATGCAGTGCAGTAAACACCACCACAAGTGAACATGCAGATATTGCCAAATGGCTGAGTGTAACAGTTGTGTGCATGGTCATATGCATTAACTTTAGCATGCCTGAGGTACTGGTGAGCTACAACAGGAAAATCCCATACTTACTGGCTTCAGGCTGCTGTCCCATGTCAGACCAGATGGACCTATGTAGTTGTGAGGGAGAAGTATTGTCAGCAGATTCACATTAGGCATTGGTACAAGATGAATGTTACGTTTCTGCACAGGTACAGTACACATCACCATAGATGTGCACTTGTGTGCATTACTAAACCCACCCCACTAATCCATTTTGCACTGACACATGCATCTAGAGACTCTATAGAAGACAGTTTAAATGCTACCTCATTACACTGATGTGGACTTTGGCCTTACCTGGCCACTTCTCGCCTGTTGCCTGGGTGCCACCCACCTCCACGACTGCTGTTTCCTGTGACTGAGGTTGTGTGGGGGCTACCCCAAGGTTGGCAAGGAGCTCCACTGTTGTTGTAAGTGGGGCCTGTGTGGCTGGCCCCCCACTGCTAGCAGTACAGTCCTTCGCTACAGCAGCAGGCCTTTCCCAGGCACAATGTATCAGGTCAGTTGCTCTATGCCTGACCTGATCATATGTGCATCCATGGTGGCCCAAGATGTTCACTCTGTGGACAATATCATCCCACAGGGCAGTATGATCTTGCAGATATTCCTGGCTACGGCCAGAAAGGATAGCATAGTTTAAGATTACAGCTTCTGTGATGGCTGCTGTCTCTGCATCGGTGTAAGGCAGTTATGACTGCATGGACCTGGAAGACATAAACAGGAAAACACATCACAGGACTTCAGACATTGCCCAGAGTTCTTTACAGAGCCAGCACATGAATATTGACTATCATTTGCCACCACTTATAAACACATCATACCCCTGTACCTAGCAGCACTGTATGAACATGCATTGTACTCCTGGTCCTGATGTGTCATGTTAGCCCCAATGAGGGCCAGTACATTGCATAAACCACCATTCATCATTCATGTTTGTGTAGCGGGATGACAGTGGCAGTGTTTCCTGCAGATGGGATGTCAATGGTGCTCAGGTTTTGCTTGCATACAATGTGTAATGTAGCTGGAAGCATATGCCTGGGTTCATGTAGGATGCAAACGGGAATGTTATCAGGCCCCAGGGGGACTTGCTTTTGTTAACTTTGATTAGGCAGTTTGCACCTGATCCATGATGATGAGGAGAGGGGTACATGTGCTGTGCATATCCACCTATACTGATGGTGAGCCAGGGAGTTAATGTTTGCCCAAAACCTGTCTGCAGCAGGTTGGCTGTAGCTATGGTGTGTGTGTATGTGCTGTGATTAACCACCATTACAGAGTGGGTTTGGTTGTTGTCTCTGAGACTGCAGACATATGTGAAGATGGCCTTGTGATTGCCCTTAGTGGATGTGTCCAATTTGTACTAATAGTTATCCTTACAGTAGCCATCTGTGACCTAATATGCTTATTCAGACAAAGGTTGACATGCTGCCAAGTTGATGCCTGCTCCTACTGTGTCCTGTACAGCCAACATAGCATCCCATTTTATGCTTTGTGCATTGCTGCTGTCCATCAAAGGGGTTTGCTCTACTTTGGTGAAGACAGGTTTTACAAGTAAGGTATTGCTGAGGCTATACAGCTATGTGGGTGGTCATATATCTGTTTGTAGTAGGCATGGACACAAGGTCATAACACAGTTGGACACCTCTACAATTTCAATGTGATACTCATGCTTATTCTAGTACCCATGTCTGTGTCAGGTCAATGCCACAACCAGTAGCTGTAGAAGTGTAACTTTGTTGGATGTACAGAAACTAAGATTACACACATCTACAACATATACAGCTTATTTACCTGATGTTTTGCATCCCATGTCAGTTGCTATGAGGTAGCCAGGTACACCTACCCATACATATACATGCATAGGTAATGTCTGCTATACATTTCTGTTCTATGTCTGTATGGCGCACTGTAATTACACTCTTGCTGCCCGGTCATTCCTGTCAACCTGTTATGGCAGGGCATCTGAAAGATGCTGCACATATATGGTGGGCTATGGGCCAAGATTAGTGACACTTTCTTCATATTGATGTAACACACATGCATCATTTGATAGTACAGTAGCCCTTACATTCACGGACATACCCTGGAGTATGTCTGCCACTGATGTGGCAGGCAGAGAGGAGAAAGGCTAGGAGTGAGGTAGTGAGGGTAGGACCTTTTAATGTTGCAAGTATGACTGGTATGGGGACAGAGCTAACTGATATGATGGACAGAGGAAAAGTGGATATATTGTGTATGCCAGAGACCAGATGGAAGGGGGGTATGGCTGTGTGTATCAGAGTTGGGTACACATAGTTCTATCATGGTCTGTATGGGGGTGCACATGGTGTAGGAGTTAACCTGAAGGAACATTATGCCAAGGTTTTTTTTGGAGGTGATAAGAGTGTAGGGTAGAGTGATGTTTATGAGGCTGGGTACTGATGGTGTAATGACAGTTGTTAGTGCATATGCTCCGCTGGTGCAAACAATAAGTACTGTGAGCTGTAGTATATACTAGTAGATAACTAGGAGGTCTAATCTGTCATCATCAAACTGTGTGCGCGCACGTGTGTGTGTGTGTGTGTGTGTGTGTGTGTGTGTGTGTGTGTGTGTGTGTGTGTGTGTGTGTGTGTGCATAAATATATCCCCCTTACTGTGGACATATCCAGTTGTGTGTGTGATGGATGAGACAGGAGTACTTTGGAGTGGTTGGTCGAAGTGGTGATGAGTATACCCAAGTGATGAGAGACTGGTGATTGCAGCAGATTTCAATGTGCAGGTTGGTGAAGGGGACAGAGGGGTTGGAGAAGTGATGGGTAGGCATGGTGTTAAGCCAAAGAATGCAGAAGGTGTGATGGTGGTGGAGTTTGCAAAAGAGGTTGGGCATGGCTGTGGTGAATATGCATGTTTACAAGACCGAGGCACATAGGGTGACATACAAGAGTGGAGGGAGCTGCACACAGGTGGATAATCATCTATGTAAGTGGGCCTGTTTGAAGGGGGATAAAAACTGTAAAGTGGTGACAGTAGAAAGTGTAGTTAAGCAGCATGGAAAGTTGGTCTGTGGGATGATGCTGGTGATCAAGAAGAGGAGGAGGAGTGTGAGGGAGCACCATGAAGCAAATGGCGGATACTGTAAACAGGTGATTGCGAGGTTGGTTCAAGGAAGAGTTAGAATAGGCAGTGGCTGGCAGTGAAGAGTTACCAAATATCTGGATAACTACATCTGAGCTAGTAAGGGAGATGAGTAGAACGGGGCTTGGTGTGCCATCTGGACAGAGGAATGAGGACAAGGAGACCTGGTGGTGGAATGAGGGAGTACAGGGAAGTATACAGAGAAAGAGGTTGGTGATGGAGAAGTGGGATGGTCAGACAGATCAAGAAAGTAAAAAATGTAGAGCAGCAACCAAGCCAAACAACAGGAACCACAGGCAGCAAATACCACTCACAACGAAATGTTTTACCTAGGTTTCATCCTTTATTTTAACCAGACTTCTTCAGAAACAAACAAACCAAAAACATGGTCAAGTCAAACCTTAAATACACTGATGTTAATAAAATCAACATCAATTATCCAATAAAAGCATACCCAATTAACCTGCCCTATAACCAATTAAAGGTATAAATGCAAAAGAAAAGAAACAAAAAAAGAATACACTTACAAGTTCATATTAAAATAATAAAATACAAACACTATACAGTTACAATCAAACATATATATATATATATATATATATATATATATGCATAAAAAATTAATAATAATAAATAGTAAAACATGTGTGATAAAATAGTAAAGTGTGCCAAATAAAACACCTTAAGCACTAACATTTACCCCAAAAGGTGTCTTAACTTCAAGATGGGAACAATGCTGATATGGTCATTAATGCCAGGAAATATGGTGGCATCCAATGTTAACTGCCACTTCATTTCACTAATGTCAAGGTGGACATCTAAGACGCCCCCTCGACTATCCTTTTGGATATGTTGTATAACACAAAACTTAAATTGGTGCCCACCATATTGTTGCATATGCCTGGCCAAAGCATTAGTATTTTTCCTATGCCTAATATCCGATACATGCTCACTAATCCTGTCTCTAAATGCTCTACAGGTTTTTCCCACATAAAATGCTGGGCACTGACAACACTTAGCCAAATAAACTACATTTTTAGTATGACAATCATAATGCCCATGAATGTTAATAAACATGTTGGCCACAAATACCTGAGAATGCGTGGGCATGATGTAGCCACACATACTACATCTTCCACACTTAAAATTACCAAATGGTCTGTTCTGATTAAGTGCTTCACTACCACCCCAATCACCCCTTTCCAGGAGTTGCTTGAAAGACTTGCCTTTTCTATAAAAAAATTTGGGAGGATTACTCAGTTTTTCCCAAAAGATATTATCTAACTTAAGCAATCGCCAGTTGTTACGTACAATATCTATTATGTATTGGGTATCATAAGAATAAGTGGTAATAAAATACAATTCTGATGCATTACTTGCATTGGTTTTCAAGCCATCATTTTCTCCATTGTTTACAATCCCACCTACACTAACTTCATTAGAATTTACATGGAATGTGGCAATGGTCTCCGTCCCTGTTGGTTCTCCACTAATTATCGTGGTTAGTAAGGCCTTATATATACCATCATGCCTTTTTCTAATGACTTCATCACTTATTACTCCACACAAATCTATGAGATATCCTCTTTTTATGAACATACCCTTAATAAACTCTACCTCCTTCAAAAATTCAAATTCATCACTAACCATTCTGGCTGCTCTTACCATTTGGCCTTTAATAATGGCCTTCTTCTGATATTCAGGATGCCAGCTAGAATAATTTAAATAAGAATTCGAAAAAGTAGGCTTTCTGTAGATGTTAGAAGCCAATGACCTTTTAACCCTATCAATTTTCAGGTTAACATCCAAGTAGGACAATTCATCCTTACTATAAGTATGGGTAAACTTCAAAAAGTTGACAGTGTTGTTTATGTATTCGATGAACGAAGCAATTTTCTCAACCGTACCCTCCCACACTATAAAAATGTCATCCAGAAAATGAGTGTAATGTCGAATGTATGTCATAAACCCACTAGAAAAAACATATTCCTGTTCCCAAATGGACATAATGTAATTTGCATAAATGGGGGCACAAGCCGCCCCCATTGCTACTCCTGTAATTTGTTTAAAATAATGCCCTTCAAAGACTATATAATTATTGTTCAAAACAACCTCCATCAAGGTTAAAAACAGATTAACACGATCTTGGTCATACAATCCAGTAGTCAGTAATTGATTTTCCAACCACTGTAAACCTGTATCAGTAGGAATAACCGTAAATAAATTACAAATATCTATAGTCAATAATACGGTGTGTTCACTAATCATAAGTAGCTTCAAATTTTCCAAAAAATGCCAGGAATCTCTTGTGATATAATCAAATTTCTTGATACCCTTCTGCAAATGAAAATCCAGGAATTTACTTATAAAACATGTCTTAGTTCGTTTCCCGTCTACGACTGGTCTAAACTTAATGTTATCCAATCCTTTATGAATCTTTGGTATACCAAAAATTCCACTTATCATTGGATAATCATTCTTTAAATAATAATACTCAGTCTCATCAATTTGCCCCTGTGTTAGCAAATCTTAAGTTAGCAGATCAATTTTAGAATAAGCTATGTTAACCTGATTTAAACTACTTTCCTCATATGCGTCATCATTTAACATAGACAACATGTGATTAATATAATCATTTTTGTCCATGATAACAGTGCCACTACCCTTGTCAGGTTTCATGAACCTGATTGCATTGTCATTGACCAACTCATTCCAACAAGTTCTTTCATCAATATTTAAATTATTGGTCATATCAAATACCTTTCGTTTAGCGTGATTTCTACTTCTGGACATATGATGTCTTATGTCCAACTCACAAATCTTTTCATATAATGCCACTGTGCTATTTAAAGGAGGGTTAAACTTACTAGGTTTTTTCAATATTTCACTGCATGATACTGTTGTGTCCTGAAATACCAACCTCAGATTCATTTTCCTGGTAAACATTTTTAAATCGATTAATATCTCATTTAGTTTACCCCTGACAACAGGCACAAAGGAAAACCCTTTTGCCAACAATTGAACATGTCCCTCTGTTATTTTTTTGGAAGAATAATTATATACTCTATAATCCTCAAATGCATTAGAAATAACTACTGGATGACCCGTTAATGTAAAATTCTCGTGCTCATGTCCAACATCAATAGCCTCACACAATTGAGATATTTGCCCATCACTAATTGCGTCGGCAATAAATGATTCAACATTATTAACATAAATTGAATTCACTAAAAAGGAAGAAAAAAGTTGTCCATTATTTGAAACACATTCACATCCAGTAGGAAAAGCTAACACTGATACATAACATTCATCAACAAACGTATCCGCAGGCTTACAATTGTGAGCCATTGATGTATCACCATCGTCCACCACATAGTCACCATTAGTCATATATTCAGGGTAAATGCTCAAGTTCTCCAACGAATCTTCTATTTTACTTACGTTGGAATCATGGAATAGTGAGATACTATCACCAGATGCATTAATGTTACTCAGATGAATAGTAGCTTCCAAATTGGTTGTTAAATAATGGTCGCCAGCTATAAAATTAACACTTTTTGTTTCACCAACATCATAGTGTTGATTACAAGAACTAATTAGTACATAATGCATCCGTTCAGAAATATCATCATCAATCTGACTAAAATGTTCTTCCTGTACAATATTTTCATTTGATAATGTCTCACCTGCTACAAGAGCATGTCCAAAACTCTTGCTCATTACCACCTGTTCTGGGCTACATACCGCTGCTGTTGAGGATAAGTCCAATTCTCCTTCGGTCTTGACCCCTGCCTGTGATATTCGCGGGAATCGTCGCTTTGATGCCTTTGACCACCTTGTCCGCGATTTCTCAACCTTTTGGAACCCCTTGGGCCTCCATCTAAAGGGGACTCTGCCACATTAGCCCGTCTCTTATATTCATCCAGCTTCTCCATCATTTCCTGTCCCGCCTCCGATTCATTATTGGTTGAAGTCGTGCGGTTACCACGGTTACCTAAGGAAAGTGGATAAACTCTCCTGTTCTTATATTCATTAGTGTCTCGTACAATTTTATTAGATTTCCTTTGGTGAATTAACGAAAAACTGGAATCAACACTTGCCAACATGTTGGTATAATTGGTCACATAATAATCAAAATTAAGATCAGCTAAAATAGCTTCATTCTCGACTTCTAATTCAGCCATATAATGGGCAATTAACTGATCGTTATACTTAATCATAATATTCATAAGGTCCAAACCTGTCCGATCATATAATTTGTGTATCTCCTCAATCAGCCCTTCATTCCTTTCAATACCATTAGGATACTTCCATGTGCGCAATCCATGCGGACCATACCCATTTCAACATTTTTGTGTAAATAGCAGTTTTCAATTTGTAACTTTTTCATATTGAACAATTTTTTCTCAAATTCTTTCAGACGTTCAGTTAGTGATTTGTCAACTTTTTTAGCACCATCTTTCAACACACTATCATACTGAAAGTCATATTTATTAACTTTCCATTGCATTTTCTCCATGCCAACAAAATTGTTTATGTTACTCCCTTTTTAGGCTCTCTCTCCAGTAGTCACCTCACAAGATCCCAATGGCGAACTCGTGACTGTCAATACCCTTGGTGTAGGTTGACTATCCAAAAGGATAGCCGAGGGGGCGTCTTTGATGTCCACCTTGACATTAGTGAAATGAAGTGGCAGTTAACAGTGGATGCCACCATATTTCCTGGCATTAATGACCATATCAGTATTGTTCCCATCTTGAAGTTAAGACACCTTTTGGGGTAAATGTTAGTGCTTAAGGTGTCTTATTTGGCACACTTTACTATTTTATCACACATGTTTTACTATTTATTATTTATTATTATTCATTTTTTATGCATATATATATATATATATGTTTGATTGTAACTGCATAGTGTTTATATTTTATTATTTTAATATGAACTTGTAAGTGTATTCTTTTTTTGTTTCTTTTCTTTTGCATTTATACCTTTAATTGGTTATAGCGCAGGTTAATTGGGTATGCTTTTATTGGATAATTGATATTGATTTTATTAACATGAGTGCATTTAAGGTTTGACTTGACCATGTTTTTGGTTTGTTTGTTTCTGAAGAAGTCTGGTTAAAATAAAGGATGAAACCTAGGTAAAACATTTCGTTGTGAGTGGTATTTGCTGCCTGCTGTTCCTGTTGTTTGGCTTGGTTGCTGCTCTACATTTTTTATTTGTTGGTGTGGAATTCAAATTATTGTTGTGATGGAGAGCGCGGAATCGAATTCAGACATCATGGGACTGTTGGAGCGTATTAATTTACAATTGTCTGAGCATACCTTGCAAATTAAGCAGCTAGTGGAAAAACAACAATGTGTTGCTAGTCAAAGTGGAAATTTTGGGAGCCTTGGTGTTCCCTTAACCGAACCTACACCAAGGGTATTGTCAGTCACGAGTTCGGCATTGGGATCTTGTGAGGTGACTACTGGAGAGAGAGCCCAAAAAGGGCGTAACGTGAACAATTGTGTTGGCATGGACAAAATGCAATGGAAAGTTAATAAACATGACTTTCAGTACGATAGTGTGTTGAAAGATGGTGCTAAAAAAGTTGACAAATCACTAACTGAACGTCTGAAAGAATTTGAGAAAAAATTGTTCAATATGAAAAAGTTACAAATTGAAAACTGCTATTTACACAAACATGTTGAAATTGGTATGGTTCCGAGTGGATTGCGCACATGGAAGTATCCTAATGGTATTGAAAGGAATGAAGAGATGATTGAGGAGATACACAAATTATATGATCGGACAGGTTTAGACCTAATGAATATTATGATTAAGTATAACGATCAGTTAATTCCCCATTATATGGCTGAATTAGAAGTCGAGAATGAAGCTATTTTAGCTGATCTTAATTTTGATTATTATGTGACCAATTATACCAGCATGTTGGCAAGTGTTGATTCCAGTTGTTCGTTAATTCACCAAAGGAAATCTAATAAAATTGTACGAGACACTAATGAATATAACAACAGGAGAGTTTATCCACTTTCCTTAGGTAACCGTGGTAACCGCACAACTTCAACCAATCATGAATCAGAGGCGGGACAGGAAATGACGGAGAAGCCGGATGAATATAAGAGACGGGCTAATGTGGCGGAATAACCTTTAGATGGAGGCCCAAGGCATTCCGAAAGGTTGAGAAATCGCAGACAAGGTAATCAAAGGCATCAAAGTGATGATTCCCACGAATATCACAGGCAGGGGCAAGACCGAAGGAGAATTGGACTTATCCTCAGCAGCAGCGGTATGTAGCCCAGAACAGGTGGTAATGGGTGAGAGTTTTGGACATGCTCTTGTAGCAGGTGAGACATTATCAAATGAAAATACTGTACAGGAAGAACTTTTTAGTCAGATTGATGATGATTTTTCTGAACGGATGCATTATGTACTAATTAGTTCTTGTAATCAACACTATGATGTTGGTGAAACAAAAAGTGTTACTTTTATAGCTGGCGACCATTATTTAACAACCAATTCGGAAGCTACTATTCATCTGAGTAACATTAATGCATCTGGTGATAGTATCTCACTATTCCATGATTCCAACATAAGTAAAATAGAAGATTCATTGGAGAACTTGAGCATTTACCCTGAATATATGACTAATGGTGACTATGTGGTGGACGATGGTGATACATCAACGGTTCACAGTTGTAAGCCTGCGGATACGTTTGTTGATGAATGTTCTGTATCAGTATTAGCTTTTCCTACTGGATGTGAATGTGTTTCAAATAATGGACAACTTTTTTCTTCCTTTTTAGTGAATTCAATTTATGTTAATAATGTTGAATCATTTATTGCCGATGCAATTAGTGATGGGCAAATATCTCAATTGTGTGAGGCTATTGATGTTGGACATGAGCACGAGAATTTTACATTAACGGGTCATCCAGTAGTTATTTCTAATGCATTTGAGGATTATAGAGTATATAATTATTCTTCCAAAAAAATAACAGAGGGACATGTTCAATTGTTGGCAAAAGGGTTTTCCTTTGTGCCTGTTGTCAGGGGTAAACTAAATGAGATATTAATCGATTTAAAAATGTTTACCAGGAAAATGAATCTGAGGTTGGTATTTCAGGACACAACAGTATCATGCAGTGAAATATTGAAAAAACCTAGTAAGTTTAACCCTCCTTTAATTAGCACAGTGGCATTATATGAAAAAATTTGTGAGTTGGACATATGACATCATATGTCCAGAAGTAGAAATCACGCTAAACGAAAGGTATTTGATATGACCAATAATTTAAATATTGATGAAAGAAATTGTTTGAATGAGTTGGTCAATGACAATACAATCAGGTTCATGAAACCTGACAAGGGTAGTGGCACTGTTACCATGGACAAAAATAATTATATTAATCACATGTTGTCTATGTTAAATGATGACGCATATGAGGAAAGTAGTTTAAATCAGGTTAACATAGCTTATTCTAAAATTGATCTGCTAATTGAAGATTTGCTAACACAGGGGCAAATTGATGAGACTGAGTATTATTATTTAAAGAATGATTATCCAATGATAAGTGGAATTTTTGGTATACCAAAGATTCATAAAGGATTGGATAACATTAAGTTTAGACCAATCGTAGATGGGAAATGAAGTAAGACATGTTTTATAAGTAAATTCCTGGATTTTCATTTGCAGAAGGGTATCAAGAAATTTGATTATATCACAAGAGATTCCTGGCATTTTTTGGAAGATTTGAAGCTACTTATGATTAGTGAACACACCGTATTATTGACTATAGATGTCTGTAAATTATTTACGGTTATTCCTACTGATACAGGTTTACAGTGGTTGGAAAATCAATTACTGACTACTGGGTTGTATGACCAAGATCGTGTTAATCTGTTTTTAACCTTGATGGAGGTTGTTTTGAACAATAATTATATATTCTTTGAAGGGCATTATTTTAAACAAACTACAGGAGTAGCAATGGGGCGGCTTGTGCCCCCATTTATGCAAATCATATTATGTCCTTCTGGGAACAGGAATATGTTTTTTCTAGTGGGTTTATGACATACATTCGACATTACACTCGTTTTCTGGATGACATTTTTATAGTGTGGGAGGGCACGGTTGAGAAAATTGGTTTGTTCATCGAATACATAAACAACACTGTCAACTTTCTGAAGTTTACCCATGCATATAGTAAGGATGAATTGTCCTACTTGGATGTTAACCTGAAAATTGATAGGGTTAAAAGGTCATTGGCTTCTAACATCTACAGAAAGCCTACTTTTTCGAATTCTTATTTAAATTATTCTAGCTGGCATCCTGAGCATCAGAAGAAGGCATTATTAAAGGCCAAATGGTCAGAGCAGCCAGAATGGTTAGTGATGAATTTGAATTTTTGAAGGAGGTAGAGTTTATTAAGGGTATGTTCATAAAAAGAGGATATCTCATAGATTTGTGTGGAGTAATAAGTGATGAAGTCATTAGAAAAAGGCATGATGGTATATATAAGGCCTTACTAACCACGATAATTAGTGGAGAACCAACAGGGACGGAGACCATTGCCACATTCCATGTCAATTCTAATGAAGTTAGTGTAGGTGGGATTGTAAACAATGGAGAAAATGATGGCTTGAAAACCAATGCAAGTAATGCATCAGAATTGTATTTTATTACCACTTATTCTTATGATACCCAATACATAATAGATATTGTGCATAACAACTGGAGATTGCTTAAGTTAGATAATATGGTTTGGGAAAAACTGAGTAATCCTCCCAAATTTGTTTATAGAAAAGGCAAGTCTTCCAAGCAAATCCTGGAAAGGAGTGATTGGGGTGGTAGTGAAGCACTTAATCAGAACAGACCATTTGGTAATTTTAAGTGTGGAAGATGTAGTATGTGTGGCTACATCATACCCACGCATTCTCAGGTGTTTGTGGCCAACATGTTTATTAACATTCATGGGCATTATGATTGTCATACTAAAAATGTAGTTTATTTGGCTAAGTGTTGTCAGTGTCCAGCATTTTACGTGGGAAAAACCTGTAGAGCATTTAGAGACAGGATTAGTGAGCATGTATCGGATATTAGGCATAAGAAAAATACTAATGCTTTGGCCAGGCATATACAACAATATGGTGGGCACCAATTTAAGTTTTGTGTTATACAACATATCCAAAAGGATAGTCGAGGGGGCGTCTTAGATGTCCACCTTGACATTAGTGAAATGAAGTGGCAGTTAACATTGGATGCCACCATATTTCCTGGCATTAATGATCATATCAGTATTGTTCCCATCTTGAACTTAAGACACCTTTTGGGGTAAATGTTAGTGCTTAAGGTGCTTTATTTGGCACACTTTACTATTTTATCACACATGTTTTACTATTTATTATTATTCATTTTTTATGCATATATATATATATATATATATATATATATATATATATATATATGTTTGATTGTAACTGTATATTGTCTATATTTTATTATTTTAATATGAACTTGTAAGTGTATTCTTTTTTGTTTCTTTTCTTTTGCATTTATACCTTTAATTGGTTATAGGGCAGGTTAATTGGGTATGCTTTTATTGGATAATTGATTTTGATTTTATTAACATGAGTGTATTTAAGGTTTGACTTGACCATGTTTTTGGTTTGTTTGTTTCTGAAGAAGTCTGGTTAAAATAAAGGACGAAACCTAGGTAAAACATTTTGTTGTGAGTGGTATTTGCTGCCTGCGGTTCCTGTTGTTTGGCTTGGTTGCTGCTCTACATTGTTTATTTGTTGGTGTGGAATTTAAATTATTGAGATGAAGAAAGTAGACAGAAGTATAGAGAGATGGGTTGGATGGCAAAGAGAGTGGTTGCAAAGGCTAAGGATGGGGCATCTGAAGGGTTGTATGTAAGGTTGGACATGAAGGATGGAGGATAGGACCTGTAACAATTGGCTAGACATAGGCACATAGCTAGGAAGGATGTTCATCAAATAAGGGTGATACAGGGTATAGGTGGAGATGTACTCACAAGCAAGGAGTGTGTAGAGCAGATGGAAATTGTACTTTGATGAGCTATTGAATGAGGCGAATGTGTGTGTGAGAGAGAGAGAGATGGTTGGATGATGAGGGTATGGTAAATCAGGAAGTGCAAGAGTATCAAGGGGGAAATAAGGATAGCTATGAAGCAGTTTAAGAATGGAAAGACAGTTGGTCCAGATGATATAGCTGTGGAAGTAACTGGCCTAGCAGTGTCACAGTCAGTATTGTTCAAAACACACTCCAGTAGTAGTCAAATGTGAGCCATCCTTTCCCTGGGATGACTCAGGGGCCTGAGCTGTATTCTGTGTCACTGCAGACAGACACAAATGCTGTGGCCATAGGTTCTGATCAGCAATATATCAGTATAGCAAGTCTTGTTGAGACATATATGTTAAACTTTCTATTTCCTATTATTACATACCACTGCTGCAATCTATTACATGCATACTTGTTTGACATACCTCTTTTTTTCAAGTATAGGTGGTTATATCCTGCTTGCTGTTGTCTGTTTTTTTTTTCTGTCTGTTTCTTTCTCTCTCTCCAGGATGTAGGGTATACATCTGTTTTTCATAGGCAGCAGCTTGCCTTTTGTAGTTAATGCTCATGGCCAGCTGGTGGCCTGTACACCAATTGGTAATTGCATGTAGGATAGCTGTGGTATCATTGCAATAGCCAGTTGCATGGAAACACACTCCTATAACTGAGTACTTCATGTGGGCATTGGCCCTTTACCTTGCCTGTGAGGAGGACGTCGTGGAGGTATGTGACAAACAGCATCACAGCCGGTAGTTGGAAATACTGCTTTTAAGGTATTTAAAGGTATTTGGAGACAGCCCAACAATCTGGGGTAGAATGTTCCAGACATAGGGACTATGATGGTATTATGTGGTTGACATAACTCTCAACTGTAGGGCTATCCTCAGACTGGCCATAGTTGGGACACATATTTGGTTTGTTACATATTTTAGCCTTTGGAAATTCAGTAGCTTACTCTGAGGATTGCAGTCAGTAAACAGTAAACATCCATTTGTGTTTCTGACTTCATATCCCTCGGAACGGATATGTTACAACAAACCCTGTTACACCAGCAACTTTCTCAGTTTATAACAACAATATGTCAATGATGCCCATGTGTTTGGGCCTCTGTCCCCAAATATGTCCTACTTTGTCCAGATGTCATGCAGTAAGAGGTGGATAGGTATGGTATATCATTATTTAGTGACTTCATTCCTGATATCATCCCAGTGATGTATCAGACTGCCAGCCATGCTATGTGTAAGAGGCTTTATATATGAGGACAAAGCCTGGACATTCTGTGGGATTCTGTACGTTGGGAGGCTGTGTATTTCTGGCGATTGTTGACAGACTGTCAGGATTGTGCAGCAGTGTATTGTGAATATGTTATTTGGCCTGTGTAGGGAGGGGGTAGATGTAAGTGTTATGTCCAGATATTTGTGGCATGTACTGCTGCCTGGCCCCCATACTTGTTGTGTATTTCTGACACATCAGTGGGATGATGTGAGGATTTAAGTCAATAAATAGTGGGAAGTAATTGGGTTTTGAACTTGTGCTATATCAGTCAATATATGTTAGAACAGAAAGGAAGGTGTTACTGTAGCAACTGTTTCAGCTTATCTACTCCAGTATTTGAAATATGTCCCTATTTTCATGGCTTCCACCCTCCACTTTGTCAGACTTGGTCCAGATTCCTTGCACCAAGGAGCTCTGAGCATACCTCTCAACTGGCCAGATTGTGTCAGAATGTCAAGGTTTATTGCTCATATTTCTGGTCTGTTCCACACATTAATTGCATTTCTCTGGTACATCAGTGTGATGATGTCAGGATTCCAAGTGTTGACATACATTTCATTTTCTGAACTCACATTCTTCAGAACATTACCCTGTTACTCTAGCAACATTCTACATTTATAGAAGCAATATTTATATTATGTCCCTAGTTTTGGCCCATTGTACCCCGATTTTCACAGCCATTGGTTAGAATTATTGTGGTAAGAGGTTGAGAGGTATGGTGCTGAGGTATGACTCTACTACATGTTATGAGCACACACACACACACACACACACACACACACACACACACATATATATATATATATATATATATATATATATTTGTATATATTTTACATGTAGATATTTTATATGTATATCTCTATAAATAGTTGTATATACTTTCTCATATTTATCTCACCATACATATCTTAAATGTGTATATTTATTTATAGAAACATGACTGATTCCACTGTGCTTTCCCTACTGTTCGATACCTGTACTGAATGATATATTTGAAAAAAACAACAAAGATTCCTACAGTTCAGATGGTGTAGTGGTACATTGCTCTGTCTAGTGTGTACAGGGTCCTGAGTTCAAGTCTTTGTTGCTGGGCATAACAATGACTGATGGAGACAGGGCAATTAAGGCAGTTGTAAGCAGGTTTTCATGATGGTAAGTGATGCCAATACAGGTTTTACCGTACAGATGTTTACACTGTGTAGGTATAGCTTAGCATTGTGCAAATTCACTTACTGTTGCTTACTGCTGCTTATTCCCACTTACCCCCACCCAAATTTCATTAAAAGAAAAGAAAAAAGGGGCGAAAGGACAGTGGTTAAAAAAAGGGGCATGCAGAGGGAAAAACAATATGAAAGATATCTTGGGATGTGTAGGACAGGATTAGGGAAGGGACATAGCTGTCCATTTCTTCTACAGCAACAACTGTGCACTTGTACAAAATTTGGAGGTAAATTTGGACACTCAAACCCCTGAGAGAGGGATGAGGACAACAATAATGCGTTGTCAAGCCAATTGGACCAGATTACATGTGTCCAGTGGATACGTGTGCAAAACAGACAGCTATGTATGGGGCATAAATTTTTTTGGGGAACAGATTGCCCTTTTTTTTAGGTGAGGGCATGATGTTGAGGAAGGATAGTAGGTATAATTGGGGAGGTAAGTTGGGTAGGAAGATAGACATGACAGACAGCAGACAGGGGTGGTATATGACACATGTGGGGGGTAAACATCTTGGACGGGGAGGGTGGTTGGGAATTGGATGCCCATGAGCCCCCAGTGGATATAGCAGGACTGAGGTTCCCACCCATTGGCAGTCACCACTGCACCTTAATTGGCCCAAATGTGGCTGTGCTGAAGGCTGAGCAGGAGGGGCGGGCTGACTCTCAAGATACACCACATGGCCCTCAAGCTGCCGTAGCTGATCTCCAAACTCTCTTTGGGGCTCACTATGCACCAAACTCTGGACCTGACTACGGGTGATGGTGTCCTGTCCACAGGGTGGGTGCGGGGGCAGGCCCCATCCCCTGAGGCAGTTCCACCCAGAAGTGCCAGGGCCCGGTCCCTTGGCCAGATGAGGCAAGACATGCAGATCCACTGGGATTGGTCTTCCCAGACATGCTATGGTGTTGATGTTTTACAACATATGTTGGTTAGTCATGAACAACACATTCCAGGATTAGTTATAACAGCATGCATGGGTGTTCCAATTGACTCCATAAAATGGATTTGAAGCAGCTGGATAGCAAACAGAACACGTGCATATATGGAACCACAGTGGACATTATAACAGCATGCGTGTTACATTAATAGCAACAGGCCACCAGTGATAGTATTTGAACAAGGAACATTAATAATCAAATGTTTAAATATTTGTAGAACAATAGGACACATGTCCCAAAATTAGGTTTGGTGAAAAACATACCCGCTGATATATGTGTATAGATTATTGGTGCAGATAGGCTGGGGAAGAGAGAAAGATGTCAATTAACAACTCTATAAGCTTCAATTGCTCACAACTGTAAGGATCATTACTCCACTCATTACTCTCCAGATATGACCTCACTTTACATCTACCTATGGC
Source organism: Protopterus annectens (assembly GCF_019279795.1). NCBI lineage: Eukaryota > Metazoa > Chordata > Ceratodontiformes > Protopteridae > Protopterus > Protopterus annectens. The sequence continues at coordinate 1,541,870,634 of NC_056735.1, forward strand.
CTTGGGTTGGGCAGTGGTATGTTTGCACACAGTGTATTAATAATGTCTTTCTAAGGCTGATATGAACATTCCCTTACCTGGCAGACCTGTGGAGGAAATTTCTGTTAACACCACCTGACTGTTTCTACCCATATTCAAATAGTCAAGGTGACATATGTGTATTCATACTGTGTATGTGTGCTACTGCCATACTCTGCCTTGATATCTATCAGTTATGCTGGGTGTTGGCAGCAGCGACCACTAGCCATGACAGCGTGATACTTGAGGGTCATTTATCAGAGGAGACTACTTGGTGTATGTACTTATCTTTCTGTCATTTGCAGCCTTGGGGTTGGACAGTGGGTGTTGTACACAGTGTATAGGTACAGCCTTCTTACAGCTAATACATACCTTCTTTTACCTGGCACACCGTGGAGGAAATTTCTGTTATCACTACCTGACTGTTTTTACACATATTCACATATTCCTGGGTGAAGTTATGCATACAGCTTAATACCATTCCCGGGATTCGAACCATGCCTGTTTGTGCAATAAAATACGACAAGTTTGTGTTTCATCAGAATGAGGCATTGAGGAACTGTTGCTTTTTGTTTGACTTTCTGCCTAATAATCTCTTGGTTGTACAATCTGACCTTGTAATTCTGACATTCATGCATTGCAGATAGTTCTTATACTGTGTATTCATACTTTGACATCGAACAGTCTGGGAAACACTGGTTAACACAACATTACTATTCAGGTATCAGATTTTGGTGCATGGAACATTTCATATAATTAATCTCCTGTTTTACAACTCCACAATCTTTGTCAGATGAGCCTCGATTATTTATTTATAGACTATCAGGTGGCCAGATATGTGGGCAAAACTCTGGACATTCTGCAAATATCTCAACACTTGTGTGGTATGTCCTCAAACAACTGTTGTTTACATTTAACAGTGGCGTAACAGCATTTTCTGAGTGCAGGGGTTGTGTTACATGTGTGGACACTGCTGTAATATGCCCCTTGCACTCATTCATGGATCATGTCCTTGTAAGTGTTACAGCAGTGTGCCTTCATGAATATGCAAAGCACGCTGCTATGCTACATGGACATGATCCAAGGATATTCTTGCATGGAGCTTCATTGAATCACAAGGTTGTTTTAGCCTTGTGAGTAGTTTTATTAGGTGTCATCCTTAAAAGACAAAGGTGGGACTTGAATCCTGATCTACAGATGGCATATGCTATTTAGATCAACATGTTTAGCAGATATGCTATACACACACAGATGATTTACAAGTATAGTGGATGCACTAGTTACCAAAGAAGTACATTACATGATATTGTGTTTATCAGTTCTCCTGTTTCAGCTAAGCAATGCCCACCTTGATACAATTATTTATACACCCCAGCCTTACCTGGTTACTCATCCTATCATATATACAGACACCAAACTAAGGGCAGCAAAGCAAAAGGAGGTGGTGCTTCAATGTATATTAATGATTTGCACACTTCCAGACTGGTCAAACAGTATGATGCACAGGAGACACTGCAGGTGCAGTTAACCATTGACAAGACCCCTATTCAAATCATAGTTATCTACAGGCCTCCAACGTTGACTCAGAATGCCCATGCTGTCTATCCAGACTTCCTCAGATCTATTAAGATTCAACCTTATACACTAAACCTGGGTGATTTTAACTACCAACCATTGATTGAAAGAACTACTCGAGCCAGAACACAGATGCTCAAAGATTCCTTGACTTCATCAATGCCAATGCCTTGGACCAGCTGGTTGACACCCCACCCCACAAGAGGTGACAACATCTTGGACTTTTTACTAACTAACATAGGAAACCATTGCAGCATCCCCACAGCGTCATCATCCCTGGTAAGATCAGACCACAAAGCAGTCACCTTTTAAGTCACCATCTCCCCTGCCCCCCACCCCCAGCTAGGGTTAAACAAAAAAACTTTTCCAAAGTTGATTACAACCTTCTAAGGGAAGGTCTAAACAGCTTTACAAGCCCCCCCCCCCAACAGTAGAAACTGGCACTAATGTCCAAACCTACAGCAAAGTACTATACGACCATTAATATAAATGCATGGATTCAGCAATACCTGACAGGATAAAATCCTCCTCCTCAATGAAGAGTAAACCTGTCTGGTGCACATCAGCTATAAATAAACTCTACAAAAAAAGGAAAAAATTGCTGTCCAGGACAAAGAAGGAACATTTACCAAATTAGAAGCAATCTCTCATTGGCCTAAACAGGCAAATAAGGGTATTAGTGAAGTCCTCCAAAACTAACTTGGAGTCCAAATTGGTTACTTCTACTAAAGACAATCATAAGACCTTTGTCACATATGTCAACAATCTAAGGAAAAACACCCAAATCTGCTTAGAACTGATGGTCAAGGACACCATGTACACAAATGCCATGGATATAGCCAACCTGCTGGCAGACAGGTTCAGTAAAAACTTCACCCCTCTCCCCCCCATCAGTAATCCAGGATTCCAGCATATCCTCAGCACCTGCACCCCGCCCCTTATCTCTCAAGAACAAGTCATTACTGACCCTCTAACATCCCAAGCTGCATCCTGCATCAACTAAAGACAGAAATTCACAGCATAATTATGCACCTATTCAACCTAAGCCTGACTACCAGTTTCATCCCAGCAAAGCAGAGAATGGCCACCGTCATCCCTCTGTCCCTCTGCTCAAAGGTGGAGTGTCCAACAATCCAGTCAATTATAGACCAATCAGTCTAACTAGCCTGATTTGGGAGACCATGGAATGCATTATCATGGACCACATTAACATGGACATCGGCAACCTCCAAATGTTTCATCCCATACAGTTTGGTTTTGTCAAGGAGAGATCATGCCTGTTAAATTTGGTAGACTTCTTTGAGTCGGTCAGCAAAGCTATGGATGAAGGTAAGACAGTGCACACTGCCTACCTTGACTTGGCCAAGGCCTTTTACACTATTCTCCACTCAGGCATAATGGATAAACTATCCCAGCTTGGCATAAATCCATATGTGACCAGATGGGTAGCTAAGTGGTTCACTGATAGAACTCACTCAGTCAAAATAGGGGAAGCTAACTCAACTAGTAGACCCGTAATGAGTGGAGTACCCCACGGATAGGTCTTGGGGCCCCTGCTGTTTGGGATATACTTCTCTTAGTTGAAAGACAAAACCAGAGGTGTATGGCTGACCAAGTTTGCAGATGACTGCAAGCTGAGTGTTGTCATCAACTCCCCTAGTGATGTAGACATACTACAAGAGGTTCTCACCCAGACACATGACAGGTGCCAGAAACACAGCCTCAAGCTAACTGCCAAAAATGCATCATCATCCCCTTTGGGGAGAGTAACATCTCCACAAATTATCACATTAATAACAATGTCCTAAGCACACAAGCAGTTGTGAGGGACCTGGGAACCCAAGTTGACAGCAATCTACCTTTTGACCACCATGCTGCCTCCATTGTACAGAAAGCTTTCTACATGGCTTACCTCATTAGTAAGGGTATTTTTTCCAGGAACAAGGAAGTCATAACTTCCCTGTGTTCCTCCCTTATCAGGCCCATCATCGAGTATAATGCCCTTTTCAGCATGCACCTCATGAAGTACATGCAACAGCTGGAAAGACCACTGAGGTTCCTGACTAGGAGAATCCAGAGCTTCAAAAATCTATCCTACAAAAATAGGCTAAAAGCCCTTTCCCTCTAAGCCATCTCATTCAGGCTCCTCAGAGGTAATCTGTGTCTGGCATACAGAGCAGTATCTGACCCCACCTTGATGAAATTGCTGCATAGCCACAAGCCAAACTCCACTCGAGTGTTCCACACACACAAAACCTCAACTTGGTCTGCAACATCAATAGGAATTGCTGGTGGGACAGATTTTTCCTCCCAGAAACTACCCCATCTCCATGTCAAGCAGAGTACTTCATTATCCCTCTTTAAGAAGAATTTGGATGACTGGATGGAAAATAGAAAATTCACTTCTAGGATTCCACTTGTAAACCTGAGGGACAGAGGCAGCAGGTGCTGTCTTATGGGAACATGGGCTAATTTATTGGCTAGACTTATAAGGGTCTGTGGGACAGTAGCCTAGTAACTTGCTATGATTTTATTATCCTAAGTCTAATCAGGCTGACACACCCACTGAAGGTAAGGGAGACTGAATTGCTGTTATGTTTTCCTTCTCCCTACCAGTAATCATTCACAGTTGCAATCTATTAGCAGCAAACATTGAAGGAGTGCCTGCACTATGTTTACATGTGCAACACAGAACCAATAATTTGGGATGAGTTCACTCCTCATTTGCATCTTTACCATGCTCATAGGACTGAATCTACACTATAAAAAAGGGAACCATGTAGCTAGGGAGCCTGATGATGAGGAGACTTGTTTGTGTGGATAACACAGAAGAAGATTGATTGCATTTTTCAGTTTTATATACTGTATATGATCATGTCACTTAGAAAAAAAAAAAAATATATATATATATATATATATATATATATATATATATATATATATATATATATTGTACCTTAACACATGTTACTTTTATCTGTATGCACTTCTTAGATGTTTACTAATGGCATAAACATTTTTGTCAGGGCATTTTACTTTCTCAGATGCACAGCCCAATTAACTTTCATCACAAGTGTTACTGTTATAACTGTTTCTTTTTACGCTCTTCTGTTGTTATTTCAGTGAAATGCAAATGTCCTATATTGTCAGTGACACAGGGGTGTTAGCCTTTTAGAATGGCCACCAGACACCTCTAGGGGAGTGCTGGCCACAGGTAGGTGTATGGCTATTGCACAACAATGAATGTTCTGTGGAAAATGTGTACATATTTTGGGACGGTTTCTTTAATAGCACATATAACAATTCACTGATATTTTATTCTTTTGTTTGGTACCAAAATGTCATCTGCCTGTTGTTTTTTTTTTTTTTTTTTGGGGGGGGGGGGTGGATCCAAATTTTATTTCTGCATTAGCATAAACAAAATTATTTGTACCATAACTCTCAACTGTACAGATTTTCGCAGATTATCCAGATTTTTGCCTTATATTTTTTGGCCCGTTTTTCGTAAAATTGTAGTTTTCTGGCAAACTAGTGGCAAATCATTAAAACTGAAGTTAGACATTAATGACAGACATTTGAATGTCAGACTTCATACCCTTCAGAAAATTCATGCTAATGCAAAGCCTGTTATTCTATCAACTTTCTAAGTTTAAGAGCAATATTTAAAAATTGTCCCTATTTTTGGGCCTTTGTTCCTCTTTTACATATACCTTTGTCCAGATTTCTTGCTCTAAGAGGTTGAGAGGTATGATTTGTACAAAGGTTTGCTTTGCTATTGTTACTTCCCTTGTTTTGGATGAAGCATTGCTTTGTGTGTGTCTGTGATATGTTACAATCATAAAAATCCTTTTTTTTAAATATTTAAATGTCTTGAAAGTTTTTTGTTTCTCCAGTGGATAATATTGAAAAACTGTGCATGTGTTGCATCTAGGGCAGGCTTTTATTTATTGGATATTTAAGTGCAATATCCTTGGGCGGCCATGGTGGTGCAGTGGTTAGCATTGCTGTTTCACAGCAAGAAGTTCTCTGGTTCGATCCTCGGCTAGGGTTCCTTTTGTGCAGAGTCTGCATGTCTTCCCTGTTGTCATGTGGGTTTCCTCCCAAAGACATGGTGTAGGTGGATTGGGTACTATAAATTAGCCCTAAACATGAGTGTGTGCATGTGTGTGCTTTCTGTGGAAGGTTGAGTGATAATCTAGTAACTCAACACCATAAAACTCCACTGCCAATCATGAGCAGATAGGTGATCTGATGTGGTTACCCCTAAATGGGAAAAGCCAGAAGAAGAATGTATAATATCCTTCTTTTTGTCTTATGTCATCTAGGACTATGGCACCCAAGGGTCACAATCCCCCCAAACCCCCTTCAGTAACCCTGAGAATGATATAATAGTCGAAGCATTTAGGCAACATGGTGCCTTTCTGTTTGAGACAGGATGTGAGAATATGTCTGGAAGTTTGGCAGCAGATAGTGACCAGTGAAAATGCTGTTGGGGATGCAGCAGGATATATGATCAGGTGCATCACAGGATCACTGACATGATTTCATTGGCCCAGAGGAGTGCAGCTGCAGTGGCCTGTGGACAGCTGGCTACCAGGGGGGGCTGCTGCAGAGCCACCACTGACACCAAATGAAGAATTCCTGTCCACTGTCAGGGATCCCGAGAGCTCAGTGGAAGATGCACAACAGCATGTGTTTGATATTGGTGCTGCTGTATTCAGGGAGGATAAATATGTCCCAGGAGGAGCTTTCAGTTAGGCTTACCTATGTCAATTGTTAAAGATTTCTTGTGTAGTAAAATATTGACAGCAATACTTTTTTTTGGGGGGTGGGTGGAACTAGTTATAGAATGAGGCAGTTAACAAGACATTCTGGTTCACTACAATGTGCTTGGGTTGGATGTGTTGTCCAAGTTTATGTTAAAATGTATTGTTAATGAACATATAAAAGCCAAAATTTTTTTCACCCTGCGTCACTATTATTGTGATGATGGTGTTCTTGTATTTTGCTTAACTTCTTCCAGGACCATCTTCCTTAGCAAGTGTGGTGTAATCTGCAGGTGGTAAGGCAAACATTTTTATTTCAGTACTGATGAGCAGTTCACAGAAATATTTATTTTATCCTTATGTGTAATGTTGGTGTCAGGACTGTGTGTGTATTGCTGTATCATCTGTGATAGTGGCAGCAGTGGTAGTTTGTTTTTGCATATTGAACTGTAAAAGTGTAGATATTAATTTCTTTCCTGTGTATGTTGCTTAATATCCCAGGTGATCCAGACATTACAAGTGTAGGACTCTTACCACTTGATGTCAGAGTACTGGCAGACTCTGGTGATGATGGTGAGCAAACAGAGGCACAGTCAGGTGTGGGGTGGGGACAGAGGTTGACTCTGATACTGAGGTTGACATTCAGCCATACCCTGTAATTCCTTCAGACACAACCAGTACGCCTATGTAAACCCATTCCAGTGAGCCAACAGGTATTAGACACTCGGAGTGCAAGACAATCAGAGCAGTGTGGTTACTGCTGCTTCAGTGCCTGTTTACTCTGGCTATAGCCAAAGTGTAGGCAAGGTGCCATGCAGGGCAGTTGTTAGCAGTGCTTGGGGGAGGACTGCTGTCCATCTTCCACCTGATCCAGCTGTGTTTTTCCGTGCTACTCAAATTATGTTTAGGGCCATCATGGAGGCACAGGCACATTCCAATAGGGGGTCCAAGGAAATGCTTAGGGTTGTAGATGTGGCACAGGGTGACATGCATGACTGCCACCACCACGTCGCTGATTCAATGGATTGGATGAATGAGACATTGAAATGGGTGGTATCTGTGGTGGAACATTTGCTGGGAGAGGAAGGCATTCATGCGGGCATAGGTCAGCAACATCATCTGATGTTAGTTGATGTTGCTGTGCTCTATCATGCTCCCATAATGGCACTATTTCCACTATTTTGTCAGTAGTTGAGGTGTACACTCCCAGACATGGCAGACCATAGGGTCATGGTCCTTGGTGTAATCATGAGGAGAACACATCCAGCAGACATCAGTCTGTCTGCCTGTTTCTCTTTCATACTTAAACACACTCATTTACCTTTTGTGTAAGCCTAGGCTTCCTGCTACCCTCAACACCCTGTGCAAATGATAACTGTGCCATATCATTGTTTCCTACCTTTTGGATTCAGGGTTACATAAGCTTTGTGTCTGATGCTCAGAGTGCATAGCTGACAGTGCTTAGTATAGCGGTGTTTGTAATGCTGTTTTGCTAACTGTACTGCTTTATTACAGGTTTTATAATGTGTACATTGCCTCCCACACTGTTACAGCAACAAAGCTGGGCCAAGGCATCAATAAAAGTGGAAAAAACCTGAACAATAGTGAGACTTATATTTTGGTCTTACAAAGTTAGTTGATAGAATCATAGTTTTTGCATCACTATTTTCAGCATTTTTCTGAGGGATATGAAGTCTGAAACTGAAATGTGTGTCATTAATTTCTAAATTCTCTCTTTAATGATTTGCCAGTACAAAATTATGATGCCAAACTGTCGAACTTTTGTTACAATCAGTACTTTTGAGAGGTAAAAATGTGTGAATCCTTGATGAATGAGGTCTATTACTTGAAAGAGAACACATGCATTCACATAAGTCACTACTGTCACATGTTGAAGTCATTGCTGTAAAAATCAACCACCTTTTACTTACTTACATTACCAAGTAACAATATGTAAGGATATGCCATTTATTTGTATTATTACACATTTTATTTAAATATTCTAGGTTCAACACATACCTCATAAATCCTGCAGTTGCTACAGTTTTGGTTCAGGGCTGACTGTCTGATATTACAAAAAAACAGCCATTACATGGGTAGATAAAGGATGTGAGAATTGTCTGTGATCAATGTTACTATATGTATATGCATAGGATGAAGGTTTTAGCCCCTTAGGTGGTGAGTGAGTGTGCTATGTGTTGCCCTTTAGTCAATGTGAGGACATATTGAGCACACCTAATTCTGCCTATACCCACAGCAGCTGCTAGGTCCCCCTCTGACTCCTCACCTGAGTGAGGCTGTGGTGACCTTGCCAGTATTGGTGGGATGTGTGCCCCTTCCCCTTGTTGATCATGATGAAGCTGTTTTCTCAAGATGATTTTGTGAAACACATCACAGATGGTGAAGATTTCAGTACATGCACATGGATTGTACTGCAGGCCTCCCCCCAGATAATGTCTAAGCACCAGAACTGTGAATTCAGCAGCCCAAACACATGCTCTATGACATTTCTTGTTTGAGTATGTGCCTCATTATATTATTCTTCAGCAGGTGTGTGTGGATTTCTGATGGGCATCATCAGCCACGGTTCCAGTGCATAACCTGCATCCCCAAGTAAATGACCCTGTGGGATGTTACTCCTAGTAAACATCTCATACAGTTAGTAGTTGTGCCAGATATGTGAGTCGAAGTAACTGTCTGGTTTGTCAGCACACACATTCAAGATGGTTCCCTTAGTGTTACACGTGACTTGGCAGTTAATGGAGTGGAAGCCCTTTTTTTTTATTTACACCCTTCCCTGTTCCCTGGGTTTTGCTTTGATTTCTATATGTGTACATTGTATGGCACCCAGTACATCAATGTAGTGTGCTTCATGGTAGACCTTCTGCATGTTTGTGGCCCTGTCCTCAGGTGTAATGGGGAAATATACATAGTCACTGACATGTGGGAGCATAAAATTCAGGGACTGATGTAGTATTCCGGATGCTGATGCCTGTGACACCCCCAGAGTTTCCCCTGTTGGTCTCAAAAAGGTTCCTTTAGTTAAAATTCTAAGTGCTGCACATACCTTTGTCTCCACCGGTATTGGTTCACCTCTGTTTGCCCTTGGTCTGAGATGAGGAATGCAGAGGTTCCAGAGTTCCTGTGGTGTGTCTGTCCACCCTATAGCACTGTACAAATTCCACATCATGCAGATTGAGATAAGTTAAACTGGGTCTAAAAACCCTTCTTCTTTTTGGTCATAGTCTATTAGCAGCAGCATATCTTCAGCCTGATACACATACATATGAATTAAAGCAAAAGCAGCCCCCTAACATTGTTTCTGTGTAGACTCTTTTCCCTGGCTGTATTCCAATAGGTTTTGGAATTCACAGGGAAAACCAGCACTGAGTCTACATGGTTGCTTTATAACTTGTTGAATAGCTCCTATACCATGATGTTTACAGTGTTTGCACTGCTCTACATGCCACGTAGAGCCACTTACTGAATCTAAAATAGCAGTGCACACAGTTTTAGTGGCTTATGTAGGGATTATTGAATCCAGCCCAGTGTTTATGCAAAACCAGTTGTTGTATTTAGTTTTCAAGTGAATTGGAAAACTGTCTCTCATTTTGAGCGTTTGCCACCCCGCACCCCTCCCCCCATTATTTTGGCTTTGCTGAGAATTTTGGGGAAAAGAAGCTGATAGCCATTGATTGAGGCAATCACAGAGACTAGGATAACAGGGTCTTCTAATAAGTGATCAAAATTAATAATGCTTATAAATATCAATTTTCTTTATGCTAATTGTTTCAATACTGTAAACCAGTGTCTGTGTTCTTTTCCTATCTCTATCCTAGTTCAGAAAATCTGTAGCATTGATGTTTGTCATTCTCTATTGCTATCAGAATTCATTCCGCTTAAATTACTTTTCAGGTTTTCATACCATCAGATTTGATTGATTAGAACTAGGCAGGGCTCTTTCTTGTGACTTGCATTCTAACCTGCCCTTATTCATTCTAGCTGGCTGGTACACTTTGCAGTTCAGCCGTCTTCCATAAAATTATCAGTTTAGTATTGCCAGTTACAGTGGATAGGAATGATAGGCTAGAACAGGCATAGCAGGGAAAATTATTACATTTGGTGAACTGTTTTAAAAGGCAGTCTTGCAGGAATTAATTCATCCTTAATTTTTGTTCTAGTTCCACTTGTTCAAACATGAGTATATATTCAGCAGTTATTGGTGTGCAACTAACAATCTGACGTAGAAAGAAACACCAGAAAGCTGCACAGGAAAATTTCACTTTATGAACCGAAAACAAATCTTGCCAAATATGGAGAAGATGCAGACCATCAAGCCAAGAGCAGCAGCTGCCTTATCATGTTAGTCAAGAAGGAGCAGAAGATGAAGTTCCTTACATACGTAGCGTAAATGAATCGAACTTCACTTCACTCTGTGAACCATTGAGTATCTGTCAGAAAGCTCACTGAGCAATATAGACACTGCAGATGGGTTATTAGAACCCATGCAGTGCTTACTACAGGTGTTTCTAGAAAATGTACTACAGGAAAGCAACTTCATCTAGGTATGGTTTAATATATTTAAGGATATATACCATTATATTATACCTTTCCTTTTCCTAGTTACAACATATGCATATTTTATACATATATATTATGTGAGGCAGCTAGTATTGATTAAACTAAGTATTTTAAAATTGTCTAACTTTATTGAATGTCTCATGAACCTTTACATCAAGCAAGATGTTTCTGTAGATTTTCAAAAGGCATTTTACTAGACTGCAATCATACAGCCTTTAGCATCATGATAATCTCTCAGAGTGGTGATAGTCTGACTTTGCAAATGTACTTAGAAAACTAAGGAATTTAATAGGGTTGTTGCTATAAATAACTGATCTCATTGGTTCATAGTTTGCTGCTCTCCATCGTTTCTTAGAAACACAATTGTGTGAGCCTCTCTCTGCAACTCTTGGCAGTAACATATTGAAAAGTGTATATTTCTTCTGAGAGTGCTGGTTTTGTTTAGTCTGATTTCAGTGTCCTCCTTCGGCTTAGTCATATTTGTCTTTTACAAATATTTATGATTCTCATATACCAATTTACGTTTTTCCTTAAAGGATCTTATTGAACACCTTGATGAAGTACTTCATTTTCACTTTACAAATTTTTCCAAGACTCTTACATTCATACATTGTTTCACACATTCAAGTTTGGCACAGAAGTCATGTATAACATTGTGATATATGTAGGGATGACTAAGGATGTTCAAGGGTAATAGGGCGTAAGCTTTGGAGCACAGTCAATGTTGTGATTAAGTTACATATTTGTAGCAAGCATCCATTTGGAAATATGCACCAGTGTTGTACACAGCAGTTACTTCCAAAATAGCACAGTGTCACTGCCCCCATGGTATAAGTCTCAGTGGAAATGTCACAACAGCCAAGGTGGCAAACATGTCTCAAATGCACCATTCTTTTTTCAAAGACTGGTTCATATGACGCCTGTGGCTTTTATTCTCCTCAGCCAGTGTATATGTCAGTTTGTGATATTAAGCTGCTTGCTTATCTTATCTGACTTCCATCAGTGCTATTTTATTTATTTATTGACAGACATTTATTTGCCATGAAAGTCAGAATGGGTTACACAAGCCTATTTTCAGCAGAGGACCAGGAAGAAAAGCTCTAATTTACAGAGGTAAGCCAAAATAAAGTTGATAAGATACATAATCAGTTATTTTCAGTGCTGTAGGCATCTAGTTAAGATACATAAATAAAAAAATATATATGTTGGCAAGAAAAATGAGTTCTTTACAGTGTTGCAGACAGAAAACATTTCAAATATTAGAGTGAGAAGAAGAAAAACATTAAAAACAATTTACAATTTTAGTTTGAGTCATTATATTTACAGCTGTTGCTAGGAAAACTTTATTATTTAAGCAGTAACAGCAGTGTTTGGAAAGTATTGCTTATTGTTTATAGCGAGGAAAAAGTTGTGAAGATAAATTAATAATGTGGTGATAAGGAATGATACATTTTAGGCAGGCATGGAGTAGGAACAGATCCAATAGTTTTATAAGTGGGTTTTTAGAAGGTTTTTAAAGGAAATGTTGATTGTTTGCTAATCTAATAGCCCATGAAAGAAAATTCAGTTTTTTTTTTTGGTAACTGAGCAAGAATAGTGTCTGTTTACAGCTGATTTTTGAGGGATGTTGAGGAATTGCTTATCATGTAAATGAAAGGACCTACTTAGATATTAGGTAGGTAAAACAGTGATTAATTATTGGTAGTCCAATATAGTGGGTCATAGCTAGTTGTAGAAAGTCAAAGTGATGGAGTAGTTTGAGCCAGTTTAAGATTTTGTGTGCTTTGCAGTGAAGGGTGTAATGTTGATTACGGGCAGCAAATATGGCCACTTTGTTATATCATCGCTCGCGTTTGGCTTTAACAGAGGCCTGCAGGTTGGTAAGGATTGGTGCAAGCATTTAAGATATTGGAAAGGATGTAAGATGCTAGTTGTGTGGCTTTTGTTTAGTTAGCAAGAAAATGTTTGTGTCTCTATAACATGCATATTTTTATGAGATATTTTGGGCATCATTTTTAAGTTTACTATGCGAGATAGTATCAAAGCCTTTGGAGATATCTCAAAATAGGGAAGAGATACATCTGCCAGAATCCATGCCTTTGTTTATATTATCCATGAAAAATAATAGTGCAGTGTTTATAGTATCCCCTGGGTGGAATTCTTGTTGAGTACTGGTTAGGAGCGGCACTGTGAGGAAGTGGGGAAGAAGTTGCTGATGGATGCATTTTTCAAGAAAAAACTTTAGAGTTTCCTCCCTTATTGTTAGTAATGATACAGGACTTTTTCCATATGGGTAGCACATATGAATCCTGTACAGATCTGTCACATAAGATAATTAGTGAGTAGGATATGACTTCTTCAGCCACCTTGAGGTATTCTGGTGAAAGATTATCTGCAGCTGTGGAGCATGGTTTATGTTTGAGTTGATTTTTTTTTTTTTTGTCATAGGTGATTTTGACACAGGCTTTAGGGTACAGTTGTTGGTATATATTATATATGACCAAAGAATGATTAGGCTCCTGATTTTTGTTGGCTAGGAGAGTTCTGGAGGCGGCAATGTTTGATAAGTTTCTGGAGTAGAAGAAGAAATGGTATGGTATTGGTAAGGGCAGCTATGCTGTCTTTAGAGCAGTAGCTATTTTAAGGGGGGGGGTGACAGTTAAATGAAGGGCACAAGTCTTTTAATGAGCCAGAAATGAGAAAGCTACATTGAGCACCAGCTTTTTTAGAGTTATTTTTTGTAATAAAATTGTAGATTACTGTAATATATTTGTGTTTGCTTGTCTTTGTCCATGTGTACTTTTTTTGCTTGGTTATGAATTGTCCTATAGCACTGATATTTTTTTTTTTTGGGAGGGGGGTTAGGTTAATCCAGACTTTCCAAACATTGTCTGTAGTATAGATTAATATTTTGTTAAGGGTGGAGAGCCATGGAGACTGGGTTCATTTTACTCATTTTTTTTTTCAAAGAGAGGCAAGGCTATTTACAGTCTTAATGAATAAATTATTAAACATTGTCACAGCTTCATCTAGTAGGAGAGTTTTTATAATGGACCAATTAAAGGACTTTAGGATAGAGTTGGCTATGTTTTTGTTAAACTTGGAGAGGTGTCATGTTATTTTGAGTTGGTGGGTATTAGGAAGATGTGTGGTAATTCTATGAGTATATGATGGAAGGTGGTCATGTAGGGAGTCAGGTTAGGTTCTACTGTTAATGTGTTTACTGTGGTCATGAGACTATTGCCCAATCTAAAATAGAGCCTTTAACATGTTTTTTGTTATATCTAGTGGGGGTTGTGGTAAACTGAGTCATGGCAAATGGGTTGATACAGGAGGAAGAACTTTTCAATTTGTTCTTTTATTCTGACTACTTCAGGTGAGTCACAACATTTCATTTTATTCTTATGGGGATAGCAGTTGCCTGACACCTGCTAAATTTACCAGAAGGTTGTTCATCTAACAGCATGTTCCCTTAGTTAGAAACCAGTCACTGCCACATCATTGTTTTTTTGAATATTTCTGAATATTGTGGGAAAAGAGTACCCTTCTGCCACAGTATTGTTTTTGAATACTTCGGAATATTGGGTGAAAGGATTACCATTTGCAATGACTGGACTAGCAGAATAAGGAAGCATCTGTTAATTAAAAAAGTTGAAAATGTACCACTTGAAAGATGTTTATTTTATTTATTTATTTATTTATTTATTTGTGTGTTTGTTTGTTTATTTATTTATTTACTTATTTATTTATTACATGTGGTAACTGGTTAAGTGGATTACTCTGTATACCCTTTTCAGCCATGACTTTGGTCAAGAAAGCACAGACATTAGAAACAGTCTTAACTTAATTTAACTTAGTTTTAATTTGAGTTGAATTTGTAGCAGAACATAAATGATTGTAACAAAAATACAAACTGATTTTGCTACAAAACATGAGCGTTTGCCTAGGTTACATTACACATATTTCAATTGTATGTATAGATTGAAATAATACAGTTAAATGGGAAAAAACATGAACATTATTTATAAAATTTACAAGCAAAGCACATTTTTTGCCAAAAATGTCTGAATACAGACAATATCAGCTGCAGACTACCTCAGAGGGTAATCTTAGGAGGGTTAGATATTATTGTGTAGCTGCATGAGAGACCTGAAGCTCAGTGATATGTGTTACTCAGCCCATTCTCATCAAAACAAGTACATGCATTCATTCTCCTTGAGCATGTGATCTCTATATTTCATTGGATTGGTGAAGGATATTCCTGTTGCTAACATCTATATGGTATATGGAGAACGTGCCCAGCTGCTGTGCATTATTGGTGACTGTACTTATTCTGGGCATATTTGTTAGCTTGCTAAATGGGTAAATGGCCCTGAAAAGACCAATCCTTTTCCAATCATGAACTGAACCTAGGGGAAAAAGCTACTGGCATTTTTTGAAGAGAACAGACAATGTGTGTCACAGTCCTTACATATTCTTAATGCTCACTTTGCCACTAAGCTATTCCTACATGCACATTTCTCTGTCTCTCTCTGTCACACCCAAACATAAGAGCACACTCATAAACCATTGGCTTGCAGTAGTTAGTAGTTACCTAGTGGAAGCTATACATCAATATATACACATGAAGGTCATTACATGGGGACTAGGAGGAATATTTGTAAATTGCAGCAAACAAGAAAAGTAAATAGTTGTTTAGTGAAGTGGAACTTTACAGCATTTAACAAACAAACAATCAAACAAACAAACAAACAAACAAATAAATAAATCATAGATTCTTTGCCCTACAGAGAAATTGATGTCGTTACCATTACTTCTGTTTTGCATTCTGAGTTCAAAGAGTATTCTGTGCTTGTATCAGTTTCTATACTAACGAGTAGTTTATTTTGTATATATATTAATAGGGAAACAAAAGACTGCGGTGGTGGTGCTGCAGTAGCATTGCCGCTTCACAGTAAGACACTGTCTGGTTCGATTCCCAGCTAGAGCGTCTTATGCGTGGAGACATGCGTGAATGGGCGTACCTTCGTTGAAGGTTGTGCATCAGGGCTGGCAACTCAGAATGTAAAAATCAACTGCCAATCATTAGTGGACTGGAGTTCCACTGTGGCGACCCCTAACAGGGAAAAGCCGAAAGACACAACAACATTTAATGGGGAAATAGCTTGAATTCATGATGGGCCAAGATCAAAGTGGATGTCTAAAAATGGTGACAGTGTCAAAGATTGTATCATTTTGTTACGTCATATACTGATTCATCCTCTTGGTTTGATTGATTGCTGTTTTTAAAACATGAAACATCTTTACTGATTTATCATTTATGACATAGGCAATCATACATTTATATAAATGAAAACAAACCATATTGACACATTTTCAGTTGTCAGCATTATACATCACATATAATCTTCTATATAGTAATTGTGAGTCAAATATTGCATACCTCATTTAGTTCCTGTCTTCATGTAAAACTCACTCCTGCTCCAAAATAGTATTTTGCATATATTGTTACCCACAGTTCCCATGTTTTTGTATGCAACTTGCTTCTATCCTTTATTAAAGGATCCCACTTCAAGATCATTTACTTCTCTTACTATAATCACTACTTATAGTATGGCTGTTTAAGACTTTGATTTCCATTTCCTTGTAATTGAATTTTTGGCAGCCACCAGATTTAAACCCAGCAAAGCCTTATTATGTCTAGGCAATTTCAATTTTGCACCACAGCTCAAAAATAATTTTCTTAGTTATACAGATTTACTTACCCAATATTTCTAATAGGTAGTCTACAGGGAATTTGTAAAGTATGCCAGCTCATTACAATCTCCAAAAATATGTTATCAATTATCTCTTTCTTCCCCATCACACCTCCAACGTTTGCAATCTACCACCTGAGGAAGAAATCTTCAAAGTCTTTTAATTTTATTACTTTTGACAAAAATTACTACTTACAAAGCAGAGGGGTGGCCATGGGTCCCCCACGTGGTAGGGCTTTTACCAATGTTGTAATGGCATACTGGGAGAAGAAGTACGTGTTCCATTCAGGTCATTTCCCAAAAATTAGGCTATACCTCAGATTCCAGGATGATATATGCCTAATTTGGAAGGGTTATAGTAGGGAATTGGAGAATGTTTTGATTTATATAAATGAAACTACCACTTTCCTTCAATTCACATGGAAGTACAGCTCTCAATCCATTGACTACTTGGATATTTCATTAAGTAAAGACTTTTCCAACAATAGATATGTGGCTAGAATTTTTAGAAAGGAAACTTACTCCAATTCCTTCCTTCACTTTAGCAGCTCACATCCATTTCATCAAAACAGGTCGGTCATCAAGGGGCAACTAGTTCGAGCTGCCTGGATGACCACCTCTTTTGAAGACTTTCTTGATGATTGTAATTTTCTACATTCCATGTTCTTTAGAAGGGCCTATCTAGTGAATTTGATTTAGGAATTAGTGGAAAAAGTTAAAACTAAAAGACTGAATGGTCATTTTAAGCCCATACTAGACAAGCAACATACATCTGTAGATTTGATGGACCCTCACACAGAAGTAGTTCTCAATGAGTCTAGTTCTCAGAATTTTAGCCCTAATGAAACAAAAGAAGTTTCATCAGATTTTACTAAAGCACTTGTCATTACTTATAGTAAGGAGGCCCAAGCTTTAAGATTAATCTTAGAAAAAAACTGTCCCATACTACTGGAAGATTCCTACATTAGACAATATGTGGGGCATAAACCCACAATCATATATAGGAAGGGGTCTAATTTTAAAGACCTACTTAAAATAAAGCATGGAGCTGAGTTATGAGGGGGACAAGCAATGACCAAGTGTGGGGCATGTTCTTGGTTCCACAATGTTCAAGTAGCTAACAGTTTCATAGTGAGAGATACAATATATTACGTAAACAGTAAATATAATTGTTGTTCTAAAGCAGTAGTTTATTTGGCATCCTGCTCTTCCTGCCAGGGTTTCTATACTGGGAAAACAGATTTTAAAAAATGTTCTTATGAGATGCTAAGTTATTGGAATTGCATGCAGTTTTTCAACATCAAAACTCAGTTTATAAAAATGCTTATCAGGAAAAAAAGTTTTTAGCATTGGTTTTAGACTGTTTACATAAGATGTTAAATGAATTTTACTTTATAGTTTTTAGTTGTAGTAGGCCGATGCAGTCAGAACAAATAGGTGCATGTGTCTTTATATATATGTGATGGCTTTTTAAGTTTCATTAATATTAATGAGTTGTTTAACCAATCAACGCTAAAGGAAGTTTATAAAGGAAGTGAATGAGAAACTAACAGTTGTCTGATGAAGTTTAACTCTTAGTTTAAATGAAATCCCTAACAGGAAATTTTATTTCAAAGAAGAAAAGATTTGTGTGATTTTCTAGCATCGTAGGCTTGTCTTTCATCTGCCAGTAGAGTCCGTGAACTGCAGTTTTCATTTTATTCAGTTTTGTGCATTTTTTCTGAATCTTTGAAGTCTGCTTGAGGTATAAAAAATACGTATGGAAAAACTTTCAAAGATCTTAAATCTTCCAGAATTTATTGCATATTTGAGAGCCATACATATATCCTCCCATTGTATCTCTGTGAATTGCTTAACCCATTTTTCTTCTCAATCCTTGCTAACCTCCTCTGATTAATTCCTACTGTTATCATGCAATATTTTATATGCAGTACTATTTTTCCCTTTTTTAACAGCAGCTTCTGTTCTAGATTCTACTAAAAACTCTACAAGTGCTGGTCTTTCACTTAGGCCCCCCTAGTCCTTTGCTTTGCCTATACACCAGTATCAATTATTTATAGGTAAGGCAATTTCTAGCATGCAGTCCAAATTAATTCTTGGCCTCTTCGCATTTTGTTACCTTTCTCTCTCTCTAATTAGTTGATCCAAATACCTTGGTTCCTTTGCCAGTTTTCTCCAGTAACTTCCAGCCCCCTCGTGCTTATCCTCTGTACCCCTAATTGCAATCATTCCTATAAACACATTCTCCTTTCTTGTGTTAACTTAGTCCTTAGAATACATTCTGCTACTTTATGGATATAACATTTTGAATGGTTATTCTTATTCTCCTTAAGTATCTTCATCCAAAGTCCCAATCTCTCCTTGTTTCTTGAGCTTCCCCTTTTTTATCATCATCTCTTTCTACTTTGAATTAAAGCTTCTGCTTGTGCTATGTGCAGGAGCCTTAACTTTGTAGCTCTGGAATACCTCTTTAAATCAGATAATTACTAACCACCTCATTCTATTGAAAGATCAACTTATCCCACTTTACTCTTCTCCTCTTCCTCTCCCAGATAAAATCACTCAACTCTTTATTAATTGCTATCCACAACTTTTCTTCTGGTTGATAAAAATATGCCCGACCTTTGTATAAAACTATAGGTACTAAGAACATTTTTCACTGCTTGTATCTTGCTATCCATATCCATAAAAAAATAACTTCCGATTTCTCAGTTTTTGCATTATCTTTTGTTTAGTCTCTTCCCACATATCCTATACTGCTATAACAGATTCTTTTTTAACCCATGCTGCTAAGTACTTCATTTTGTCATCTCCCCATAAATGTGGGTATTGCTGAACCAGTTTGTGTGTGGGTACATAGTTTACAGCTATTGCCTTTGTTTTATTTTCATTCATTTTGTATACTGAAAAGATATGAAACTGTCTCAGAATGTCCTACAACACTGAAAAATCATTTTTTTGGTTTTATGAAACTGTTTCAGAATGTTCTACAACAATGAACTATCCTTTTTTGGTTTTATCAGGTAAAATATAATAGTATCTGCAAACAAAGCCAAATTTTTAGATTGTCATAGCAGTTATATCCTTGAATTTCTGAGTCCCTTATTTTCTTTGCCAATGGTTTTACATATAACACAAATGGGGAAAGAAGACACCCTTGCCTGGTTCCTCTATTCAAACAGGACTTCTCAGAGTGAAACTCCTCAATATAATTTCTGCCTCCCATCCCTCATATATCCTCCTAATTAACCTTATTATTTTGTCAGACAATGCAAATGCTTACATTGCACTACTTATAATATCCCAGCATACTCTATCAAATGCTTTATCTGCATCAAGACCCACCAATAGCAGTAATATTTTCTTACATTCTGCTTTCTCCCGGATCATAATTGTTTTACTTGTTGTTCCTTTGGCTTTTCCTGGTTAGGGGTCCCCACAGCAGAACTCCGGCCCGCTAATGATTGGCAGGAGATTTTCGTGGTGCTGAGGTGTCAGCTGAATGCCCAACCTTCAATGAAAGCATGTCCATTCACGAATGTCTTTCGAATGCCACACGACCGCGAGGAGGACATGCAGACTCCACACAGAAGGCGCTCCAGCTGAGAATCGAATGGGAGAATGTCTTGCTGTGAGGCGACAATGCTACCACTGCACCACCATGGCTATGTCGTCAAATGTTTTTTTCCCCACCACAAAACCACATTGATCCATATGCATCAATTTTGGTGTCAACTTGCCATTCTTCTAGCCATACCTCCCAACCGTACTGAATTACTCAGTTTGTACCAAGTGCGGTAGTCCAAATAATGTGGTGCCACGATTCCAAAGTGGCACCCCTTAATTACTGATTTTTTTCCCAGCTTTTAAAAAAATTTTTCTTTTGCTTTTTGAGCTGACATCATCATGTGCGCAATGATGTCAGCTCCATCAGCCTTTTGAAATTGAGCTCAAGGGCTCACGTGCACACATTTCCTGGCTGCTTCACTGTCTGTTTGAATGGATCTGCAAGCTTCTTGGGAAGGAACTGCATGGGTACTGCAGAGGTATTTTATACTTTTATCTATGAGCAAGAATTGGATTGGTTCTTGGGAAAGAACTGCTGCTGGAAATGACTAAGCATGAGTACTGCTTTTAAGCTCATGGAGCAGAGTTATTTCTGCTTTGCTTGGGGTATTTTCTAGTGAATGGAGTGTTCTCTGGTACTTAAGGTATTGTGGACATTGCTTTTTAAGGTATTCATTTCTTGTATATTTCTGAGAGTGCTTTTAGGCTCACGGAACAGAGATATTTCTGCTTTGCTTTGTCATAGCTCATGGAACAGAGTTATTTCTGAGAGTGTTCTCTGGTACTTTAAGTTAAGGTATTTTTTTGCTTGCAGTGTCTATCTAATGAACAGGGTTATCATGTCTATCTTATGAACAGAGGTATTGCAGTGCTTGGGTCTAGTATTTTGCTTGCTGATACTGTGATGAACGTGTGTGTGTGTGTGTGTGTGTGTGTGTGTGTGTGTGTGTGTGTGTGTGTGCGAGCGCACGTGCGTGCTCCCAGATGAATATACCTGGTGGCTAGAGGTACTCAGGCTCAAACCCTGTACCTTGGGTACAGGTAAAAAGAGCCTAAAGTCCCTAACCATCACCACTTGTGAATTTATGCCTCATATTTTTGTTCTGTTCCTCATTAAATCTGTGGTTTTCATGATTTTTCTAGCAAATCACTGAAGGATTGAATTTACTAAATAATAATAGGCATTTGAATTTCACCCTTTATATTCTTCAGAAAATAAATGGTAACACAAAACCTTTTATTCTAGCAATTTTCTAAGTTTATAAGATCAGTATTTGAAATCTGTCCATATTTTGGGCCTGTATTCCCTCATCATTGGCTTTGTCCGGGTTTTTTGTGCTAAGAGGTTGAGAGCTATGGTGAGAAGTGAGAACTGAATTCACTAAGTGATAGCCATTTAAGTTTCAGTCTTCCTATCCTTCAAGCAATGTTTAAAATGTATCCCTGGTTTTTGGCCTTTTGTCCCCCCATCAAAAAAAAAACAAACAAAAAACTTAAATTGAAAATAAATGCGAGAAGCTGTGCAAAATGCCTATGGCTTACACTGTCATTTTATATATATATATATATATATATATATATGGGTCTACTTCGGGAGACCGAACCGACGATTCGCCGACACGCGGGAAGAGGAGACTAAACGACCGACAGGTAGGTTCACCGACAGGGAGATTCGCCGACAGCGGAAAGACCGACAAGGGAAATGTGCGATCGTTACATGATGAGTGTGCGACAGTGACGGAGTTAGGAGCGGTCAGGTAAGTGTGCGAAATTGTGGGATGTCGGGTTAGGCTGTGGGACAGGTGAGTGTGTGTTTGTGTCGGAGGTAGGGTTCGGGTTAGGTAAGTGTGTGATAGTGAGGGACTGTAGTTTTGGGACGGGTTAAGTGAGTTAGGGTTAGGGTGCAGGTAGGTGAAGTGTGCGATGGTGTCGGTGCTTGGGTTAGGGGTGGGTAAGTGAGTTAGGGTTAGGGTGCAGGTAGGTGAAGTGTGCGATGGTGTCGGTGCTTGGGTTAGGGGTGGGTAAGTGAGTTAGGGTTAGGGTGCAGGTAGGTGAAGTGTGCGATGGTGTCGGTGCTTGGGTTAGGGGTGGGTAAGTGAGTTAGGGTTAGGGTGCAGGTAGGTGAAGTGTGCGATAGTGTCGGACGTTAGGGTTAGGGTTTAGGTTTAGGTTAGTGGATGTGTTGTTGTGTGCTTGTGTATTTGGCGTATTTTGTGTCGGTGTTTTGTTGTTCGGTATGTTGCGGTGTCGGTGTGGTGTGTTGTCGGTTGTTTGGGGTCGGGGATGTGTGTGTCGGTGATTCGTACGTTCGGTGTATGAAAGTAGACCCATATATATATATATATATATATATATATATATATATATATATATATATATATAGTGTATGTGTGTGGGGGGAGTAGACTTTTACGATGGAAATGTTCTGAATTGGGCAGTTTTGTCACTATTGGTTCATATATTTTGTTTCATTGCCTACTGGAAAAATGTTCAAACAATAAATTTGAAATGCACTCTAATTTAAGTCTAACAAGTGCGCTGTATTATACAAGGAATATAATTTAATAAAGCCAGGAAACTGTATCAAAGAACGCATGTATGTTCTTGTCTTGTGTGCAAGGGGCCTATGATTTGAAAATAGCCCAAAGGTAATCTTTATCCACCACTGGTCAAATGTATTTTCTTTGGATGTGGTGTGGGTTTCAATGCTGTTTCAATGAATGTGAGTTTCAAGGGCAGAGAAGTTTTAATGCCAAGTCTATTTGCATTGTGAGACAGTATTTCTTTGTTTAGCAGATATCTGCTAGTGTTTGTGCATTGTGCTATAAAATGTAAAAATAAATCCAAATAAACATTGTAGAAGTAAAGCAGTATGCATTCATTGCACACATTAGTGTTTATGGTAAATGGGGTGAAATGGCCAGGTAATGGGACATTGGAATGGCTGCAGGGTGCTCTGGTACCATAGTTTGGTTGTCTGTTCTTCAGTTTGCATTTGAAAGTTGGCATCCCACAATTCCATTGGAGTGGGTGGGGCTATGTAATTACATATGCAGATTTTACGTTAATCAGCATACAGATTTGTACCTATTTTTCATGGGTCTTGTCCAGATTTGTGATGTTTCCAGGTTGAGAGGTACACTTCTTGCCATTATAGACATAAACACTTTATAATCATGGTTTATAATTGAAATGGGGATATATGAGGCTGGATTTGATGGGTCCTTACCATCTTTAGGTGTTACAACCACTACTGCTTTCCTTCAGGATGCCAGTGCATCCATTTAAAATACTGTTGAAGAAAACCTTCCAGACCTTTATCAGTTTCTTCCTTCCTAGCTTCTAAGATACCACAGGAATATTATATATTCCTGGAGACTTTCCTATATTGGTTATACATCACCATTTTTATCTCATCTCCTCCTATCCTGTTAGTACTTGTGATTCATCTTCATTTAACCTTGGCATATTTAATTCTTCCATAAAAATTTCCATTTGATTTTTTCCTGATTTCCAAATTTCTCTGCTTTATACAGATTTTAATAAAGTTTCTGAAATATTTCTAATACATCTACAGGATTTCTGGTTGTTTTCCTTGCTCTAGGTTCTCTAAGATTGGCAACAGTCCTTTCTACTTTCTGTTGCTTGAGCCATTGTGCTAAACACTTTTGTGCTCTGTAGTTATCATTAAACAAGAGCTGCTTAACAGCAATCATTATCAAGGTAGTCCCTGATTTAGCACTCTCCAGTTGAGCGTCTTCTTGTTCTGTGAATTTCCCCCTATTTTGCAGTACTTAACCTTCGTCAGTCCCTTTAAATAATTCTTATTATTTCTTAACTATATCTCTTTTTCTTTTATTTCTACCATATTTTTAAACTCTAATTTCATTTTATCCCACTCCCTGGCTATATCTTCTGAAGAAATGTCTATCTTTCCTAATAAATCCTTGTTAATTTCCAGTATTTATTCCTTTAATTCCTCTCCTTTTAACAGATAGGTGGGGAAGCACCAGTGTCTCATTATTATTTCACTACCGGGCAGTTTTATTTTAGTTATTTTTGGCATGTGATCTGAAATAGTTATTGAATAGGTATAAAACTGCACATGTTACTGTGAAATATAATTTCTATTCAGCCTAGCCTGGGTTTGCACATTGGGGAATAAAATATACATTTTATCTGAGCTCCTAATACTGAATTCACATCTTGTATATAAAATATTTCCATAGATTTGTTTTTCAAAAAATCTACCATATTTTGTTATATTTTCCATATATCCTCATTGCTGTAAATCAAATTCCATTCCTTGCCTATAAGTAATATTTCTTGCTGAAAGCTGAGTATTTCTCCCAGAATTTTCTTAAGTTCCATTGTAGCAGTTTTAGGTGGAATATAACTACATGCTGGTGTTCATAGGTTCATAGGTTCATAGGTAGGTACTAGGCTATTGGCTCTAGGGCCTATAAAAGCCTAGCCAAAAAGGTACTCTGGCTTTTGCCACCAAGACAATTATTTTCCTGTGTCCCTGTCGAGCAGAGCCACAGAAGTGATCCCCGATGTGAATTTCCTATCTCCTATCATCCTCCCTTGCCAGTAGTCCCTTACTACTACAAATCTACAATTATTTTCTTTTTTTCCTCTCTTTTATCACTACTGGAGCTTCTCTAGCAATTAATATAAGTACTTCCCTTTTCCTTTGTCCTAGATATTCCTCTGAATAACCATTCTGAAATCCTTTATTTATCAGATCCACTTACTCAGTTCTTTCCAAATGTTTCTCCTCAAGCATAGCTATTTACACTTTGCATTTTAATATACTTTACCACTCTTTCTTTTCTTCATATATCTGTTTGACTATTCACATTCAAAGATAATATGGAAAGTGTTGCCATTATGATAAGAAGTTATTATTCCCACCTGTTATGTACAACAGCTTTTTAAGGGGGTATCAGCTCATCTGAATATCTGTGTAATGCTTCTTTGATTTTTCTAGCTTTTTCCTATTTGAATGGATGTACTCCTTCAGTGTTTAATTTATTTTACTCAGTTCTGAGCATATTTGCTTTATGTTTTCCTTTAGATTACTGGAAGTCATGTCTTGCACCAAAGTTGAAGCTTGGACTGCTTTTTACTAAACAGTTGCAGGATTCTTCCCTGGTAATATTTTCTCCTCATCTTTTGTGGTTGATGTTCTTTCTGGCTCTCTAAATTTCTTCTTTGATAGCAAACAGGCAATACTCTTACTAGCCAACAATTGAAATTTACCAAAAAAGACAAATCCACTGGCTATCTTATTTGAGTTTCTGTTTTCACACTGGGAGAACTAAAGTTAGTGGGCAGCCATCTTGGAAGTCTGCCATGATCGACTGCTTTTACTGATCATCAGCTTTAGACTATTATATCTAAAAAATGTAGAAGTTTTCCAAACTTAAAGGTGCAACACTAATGTGGAAAGTTACAAATGTGCTTTTCTTCCATTTTCATGTTAGACATTGTTTTGAAAAGACTTTTTTGTGGAAAATATGTAGATTTGTCTGCAATAAAGAATTAGCATGGCATTAATAATAAAAGGGAGAAGGTTTGACAATAACTAGACATTTCATTGTTCCTTCACAACAGTGGTTTATGCAATGAATTATAAATGGAGTAAGTCCAGGTAGTACATAGAGCAAACTGAAGGAATTTTTAAAGATTAGATAAGAAAGCAAACATTTTATTCACATTAGGAGGATTGATGGGAGTAGTGTCATGGCTGACCATTGTAAGCTATGTAAACATTATTGATGGAAGCAGTGAGAGTGGGTATTTTTCTTTTTGTTAGTCACAAGTTATTTTTTGGCAGAGCAGTTTAGAAAAGGCATTGTTTGATTAGAAACCCTGCTCATTCTAAAGTTTAATAAACTAACCTCACATGAGTTGAATAGTGACTTAATAATCAGGGCATTGCTTTTATGTTTTATAGCTTTTTAAATTAATTTTCTTGACTTGATAGAAGTTCTTATTTTAATTTTAAATGTTTCTTTGATGTGATTATTATGTTTAATTATATAAACTAGCTATATAAATGGAATCAATGTTTGGTCACTTAGAAAGTGAAACTCCAAGACACCATCAGTAGAAGTTGTTGGAATAAATTTATTTCCACATAAGCTGCCTTTTGTTTTGTGTGATTTATAAATATATATATATATATATATATATATATATATATATATATATATATATATATATATTTCTTTAATAAATAATTTAATGAAAGCAAATGAAAGAACCTTGTAAAATACAATTGTTTGAATGGATGGGAAGATAATTATAATTCACATAAGGATAGAGAGAGTTAAAAGTAGGAAGGAGTGTAGGAAATAGTGACTAAGGAGTTTACAGTATATAAGGAAAAATGAAACAGCCAATCATACAGTTGCCAAGGCAAAGAAAGACTGCAGTAGTAGTATTAGTAAGCAGGTCAGTAGTCATCTCCATTGGGATGAAGGGATAACATCCTGACTATGACCCTGGCTATTAAAGTTAATATAGTGGATTGTGAGCTTTTAGAGCTAAAACTAGAGATGAAAGCAGTATTATGGCTGCTTCAACTCACTGTTCTTCAGGATAAAAGAGGGAAGCATGTTCCTGGGCATGCACTCCAAGGTAAAATCTGCAATGGAGTCCAGTGACCATGCATTTGTTCTGTGTATAAGGGGAGTGATGTCAGTTTGGATTATAACAAACTCAGGAAATACTCCTGACTTAATTTAATGTATTAGTATTGTTATTAGTATTAATAAGGTATTAAAGATGTAATCTGTGAAACAATGCAAAATTATAATTTTATAAAAAACATTTTCCAAGTTTTTATTGGTATTTAGTTAAAAGCTATAATATTGCTTTTGCACCATACTGCTTTATGCACTATGTTTTTTTTTAAAGTTATAAGCTGATTTTTGTCATGTGACCTTTGTCATGTGATCTTACTTTATGTCATGTAATTTTACTTTTTCCATATTAGTTGGATTTCTTATTGCATATGCCTTTCTGTAGATGTTCTTTTCTGGATAGAAGTGTTAAATCAGATAATGCATTTGTGCTTACTGTATTGTTAAACTCTGCTTTTTCATCATTGCAGATGGTTATTAGTCTTACTTGATGCTACTCAGAGTTGTTTAGGATTACTTCTCAGTTATTGGTAATGTTAGTTCCTGTACACCAGAATGACATAGCCAGAGATGTTCCCAGATTGTCCACGACATTCACTGGTGAACATTCTTCAAGTTTTTTTCCCTGGTAGTCAGAGATCTAGCCTGGTTGGTGAAGCAGTGTACTGCATTCTTGGCTAGTCAGGACAGTGGTTTACAGTCCACCTCTACATATGTGGAAATACCTGAGAGGTTTGGAGGACTAAGTAAACCTCATCTTTTTTTTTAACTCATTTTATTAAATCACATTTCATAAAAGCATTATGGCAAAGTATTAATGCTCAATTAAACTAAAAAACATGAATATGCAAACTAATACATAGATTTAAAATGATCATCTCTAAGACATTTATATCAAAACTATTATACATTATTAAAGCATCTTATGACCACCTGTCTGACCACCATGTACAAAATTTAAATGTAAAGCCATCACTCATCTAAATACTGTTACATTAGTGGGCAGACTACCATTAGCTACTGCAAACCAGGCTTCAGATTATCTAATAGCTCTTGTAATGGGTGTTTGTGTTTATGTGCATGTGGGAGTGACCTGTTTCCACCATTTTGGAATGTACTCCTTAGCCAAAAGCATTATCATACCAATAGCCAGTTGATCTGGCCTCATAAGATTTTCCCCTAATGACTTATTAGGTTCTTCCAGCTTATATTGCAACTCACTTTTTTTTAAATTCAGAGAGTGCAGAACACTCCCAAAATATATGGAGCCAGTCACTAGTAGTCTGATTTCTATACCAGCAAGATATTGTTGAAAAACTCCTTGCCTATCTGGCTGCTGTATGGAAATTCTTCATTTGGAATTGCACACAAAAAAAAAAAAAATCAAAATTTTCTGGGACACATTACATTCCTGGTTAGGAGCATAACATCATTCCAAATCTCTTTATCTATTATAATTTGAAGCTCTCTTTCCCACATTATCCGATACTTATCAGTATCATGTGATGTCAATTTAAGTATTTTATGTGGCCTACTAATTTGCCCCTTCTGTATGACTCCTATATCTCTGTTTAATAATGTCCATGTATTAGTTCTGAGCAACTCTCCAAATCTTACTGACCTATATTTAGGGTCTGTACCTTTTTTATCAGGTTTTGTATAGTTTGCATCCCTGTTCGTCAATTGCAAATTGTTTGTCAAACTCATCCCATATTATAATATGACCTACGAATATTAACCGGCTCCAGTGTTTCAACTATGGCTTACTTTATAGTACTGCTCTGTCCCTGACTGAGAAAAAAGCAAGTACTGAATAGTTTTCTATAGGGATCGACTCCACTTTCCGCATGGACAGGATCTCATCATTTAGAAGTTGTTTTATGGCCTGCAGAACATGCTCTATTTTAGACCAAGGTATATTCAAATTTGATACAGCCCTTTGTAGATATTCATAAAAATGCATGTTATTCTTCATTAATATCATAGTGATGTCACTTCATCTAGGAGAACAGAATGATTTTCTAATATATATTGGTTTCAAGGATGCATTAAACTTAGAAAAGGCCAGACGACCCATAGGTGTAGGAAGACTTAGAATATTTGCAGCTATTCTATTTTTATCATCTTTCCAAATAAATTTGATAATCTGTACTTCCAATTGTTTTACAAATTTACTAGTAAAAGTCATGGGGAGACCTTGTGCTTGATAGGGCACTAATATGAGAATATACCAGGTGATTGTTGAACCCTGAGTCATATCTAAACATAATGTTTCATTTTTTTCTACCTTCTGAAATAAATGCAAATCATTAGCCTCTGTTAAGGTAGCTATTGAGTTAGATACCAGCTCCCCAAATATTTTATTGGTCTGTCCATAACAAGAAATGTGAATTTCTTCCTTAAGGTCTGTGAAGGGGAGTAATGGATTTTAATGGAGCCGGTTGTATGTGCATTTATTTTGTAACCAGAAAGCTCTCCATTTTCCTCAAGGATAATGAATAGTTGAGGCAAGTCTTTCTCTGGGATAGTAAGATATACACACAAGTCATCAGCATAGAGAGATATTTTATATTCCTCATCCCCCATCCTAAAACCTGATACTTGAGAAACTCTCAGTTCCTCTGCTAGGGTTCAAGATCTATGGCAAAGAGCAAAGGGGGCAAGGGGTGACCCTTAACTTGTCCCCCTCAGAAAACAATAAGAGGCAGATAGCTTGATACCTATTTTAATCTATTGCAAATATCCTTCATATAATCTTCTCAGTATTGCCACAAATTACAAAAGAAATGCCATGTTTTCCATCACTGTGTAAAGAAAACCGCATCCCACCCTATCAATGCTTTCTCTGTATTCAGGCTGACAAGCAAAAGTGGCTATGTTATATCTGTAGAATACTCTATCACAAAATATGTTTCAATTACTTTTGCAAAGGTGGTGCATCCTGGTACAAATCCAGTTTGTTCCTGGTTTATCAATGCAGTCAAGCAAACTGGAAACCTAGATGTCATGACGGACATAAATTTATAGTCATGAAGAGTCCTTCCCTGATTTTAGAATGAGTGAGATAACTGCTTGATGCAATAAGGAAGGGGGGGGTGTATTCACCTTTTAAAATGTTATTCACCAACTTAGTGAAATTTTCAACAAATTTGCAAGATGCCCATTTATATGCCTGAATTAGAAGGTCAACCAGTCCTAAGGCCTTCAGGTTGGGAGCTTTAGTAAGTTTAAGTGTCACCTCCTTTCTTGTTATAGGCACCATTGACCTTACTTTATGTTTTTACTGATAGAGGACATTGCAATTGAGACCAGAAAATAATTCACATACTCCTGATTCTCTGTATTACAAATCCCACTTTGTATAAAATTGCATAGTATTCTACAAATAAAGTAAGACTCTCACCAGATAAGGAAACTGCTTCCCCTGTATCACAGGAAATAATTCTAGTTAACTATCTCTGAGCAGTCTGCATATGTAGTTGTAATGCGTCACAGTAGTGGAAGAATTGTGAGTTGGTGCAGCATCTGACCCTCATTTATTTCATTTCACCTGCGTTTTACTGTTTGTATTTTACTTGGCCTGGGGCCTTAGCCTTGTAGTATAACTCACAATAGTGAGAGAAATATGAGTTTCTGCAGGATCTGAGACTCATTTAGTATGTTTCTACTGCTGTGTTTGCATGTTACTTAGTCTGGGAATGTTAGTGTTCTAGTATCACTCACAATAGTGAGAACATTGTGAATTGCTGCAAGATCAAACCCCCCATTTATTACATTTCTACTGCATATTTTCTGCATGTATTCTACTTGATCTGGGGACCTTAGTCTAGTCTTGTAGTATCACTCACAGTGGTGAGCACATTGTGAATTGCTGCAGGATCTGAACCTCGTTTTATTATATTTCTACTGTATTTGTTCTGTTTGCATTTTATTTAGTCTGGGAACCTTAGTCATGTAGTATTGTGAATTGCTGCAGGATCTGAATTGTGTGTATAGACACACACTTATACTGCATTTTTAATGTTTCTGGTTGGATTCATCTTTAAATCATCTTCTATAACGTCTGCTGAGCTGTGCCAGTGGTGGTTTGTGGTGCCCTGTATAAAAGCAAGTACCTAGAGTTATAATTGTCCATATAAAACTTCCTCTGCTATTTTCTCAAGTATCTAGCTGAGTGTAGAGAAGTTAGTTTGCTCACTGAAAAGCATTACCCCAAGAGTGTTGTTTTTGATCAACCTTAGATCTCTCATCCCAATCCACCAAACCTAAACCCTGATTGCACCACCTCTCAAATATCACAAAAAAGAGGATCTACATGGATGTGCACTTTCTACTCACCCTGTAATTGGAAATGGGCATCTTGAGACAATGTAGCAATTGGCTCACATTTACTGCCAACTGCCTTACTCTTAAGCAGACTGATACAGTATGCAAGAAATATAATTGCTTTGTCTTAGGAGGCAACTTTTTTGCATACAGACACTGATATCTCCAAACAGGTTGCTAGTACCTCATGCACTATGCCTTCAATGGTTCAGACACATAAACTCACATATACTGATGCTATTAAATGCAATCTACCCAGACCTTAAAGGCCTCCAATACACTGCTCTCAGTAACCTCCCAAATACTCAATAAAACCCAGAACACATACATCCACATCCAACAATGTCTCAGCCTCTAAGTCCTTAAGTCAAACTGCCACACAACCAATTATATTAGTCATAGGAGACTCTTATCATGAGGCACACTGATGCCCTCTTCAACAGGCTGAGCAAGGAGACAGTCATGGTCAGTTGCCTATCAGAGGCAAGGGTCTGCCAGATCACACATGCACTCAGGACATTGAACCACAAGTAACAGTATGCATCTGTCATAGTTCACATGGGTTTAATGACCTGAGACATACCTCCCTGGACTATACGAACAGAGACATGATAGAGCTTTCAGGTTATGTAGCTCAGGCAGGTATGAACGTAGCACTGAGTAGCATTCCACCTTCTATAATGATGATACCACAATATAGACAGAATATGAGTGACTTTCAGTTGGCTTAGTTATCGGTGTCATTCTAAGGGGGTCATGACTGACATACTACTCTGCTTTACCAGGGATGATTTGTACCTGGCCCCACTAAGCTTTTGGATATTATCTAAAACATTACCCATCCCAACAGTGACTTTTTCACACAGTGCCAATCTGATAAACCTTCCAACATAGTAAGTTCTACACAAAATAAACTAAATGTGTTAATACTCAGTGTTAGGAGTCTCAAGAAGAAACTCCCCTCCCTGGAAACAATCCTCACCCTGGAGAGTGTTGACATCTGTGCAGTTACTGAGATATAATTTAAAGCCACAGAAGGCACCCTGGCTATACAAGGCTATAATGCTTTCCACATATTTAGATGAGCTAGCACATAAGAATGGACAAGAGATGGAGGTGTACGAATCTACATAAAAAGTAAACACAGCTCAAGATTGGTCAAACAATATGACATGCTTGAACTATCCCATATCCATCTAACCTGAGGTAAAGTCAAGTACCAGTTCCTTGCTAAGTATAGGTCCCCCATCTATGACCTAGGATAACCAATCCACATACTTGAATGTACTGGAGTCACTCACAATTAAGCTCAACAACATATTCATGAGTGATTTCATCTCTCCCATCATAGACAGGATACATACACAACCACTAACATGCTGGCTCAAAGATTCAATGATTTTGTCAAAGCAAACACTCTGCAACAGCTAATCTGCACAGCTTCTAGGGGTGCAAGTATCCCGAATCTGCTACCCACAAATATGAGTGAACGTTGCACTCCTTGTGTAATGTCCTCACACTGGTCAGTTTAGATCAAAAAGTGGTAACCCTTGAAGTAAATATAAAACCTGAACTCTAAGCAAACCCCAGAACTTTTAAGAACATTTCCAAGGCTAACTGCCTCCTATTAAGTGAAGGCATAGCTAAATTTCAAGCACCTCCCTCCCAAATTCCTGGAACACACTGGCCTATGTTGAAGTGTTTACAGAAACCCTGTATAAGCATGTAAATACCTGCATAGAAACAGCAGTTCCAGACCAAAATAACAGATAAGATAAACTCCAAAAGCAAGCCCCCTTAGTGGACACTAGGTATAAATAGGTTGTGCAACAAAAGAAAATCCTGTCCAAGAATAGGAACGGCTATGCCCAAACGATAAAAAAACTCCCTCATCAGTGTCAGCAAGCCACTCAGTAGACTAATCAAGTCCACTAAAACAAACTTCAAGGCAAAAATAGCCTCCCAGGATAAGGACAAGCATAAGGTATTTTGTAGTTATCAATGCAGCCTTAAAGGGAACACTCAACAGTGTGTTGAACTAATAGTAAAAAGAACTTCCTATATTCCTGATACATTTAACTCCAATTTCATACCCTAGCAGCCCCAGTTCCCCTCAAGGGAGTACTCTATACCATTTTTCTATCAAATATCACTAAAGAACAGTCATCACTGCACTCTCTAGAGTTAAAAACACTGCATCAGTGGATCATTCTAATATTCCAGGAGCCTCCTACATAGCTTGAAACATGACCTATGAGGCCCACTATAATCTCTGTTTAGTTACAGCCTTCAGACAGTCTTCATCCCTATGGAATAAAGGACTGCAGCTGTCATCCCTCTATACAAAGGCAGACTATCAACAGACCCAGGGAACTACAAACCTAAAAGTTTAAATAGTCTTATATGCAATGTAAGGCCATGAAAGGAATTATCGTGGACCTGATAAATGAAGACATAGGAAATCTTCAAATACTGGACCCATCCCAGTTTAGTTTCATCAAGGCCAGGTCATGCCTAATAAACTTGGTGTACTTCTTTAAGAAGGTCACTTGCAACACAGATGAGGGCAAAATGATGCATACTTACTACCTTAGCCTGGCAAAGGCATTTGACATAATACTACACTTGAGTACTATAGGCAAACTCACAAATTAAGGCATAAATCCCTATGTCACCCGATGAATAGCCAAATGGCTCACGGGTAGGAATACACCTCCACCAGGAGGACTCTTATTAGTGGTGTCCCACAAGGCTCAGTACTTGGACCTCTCCTGTTTGGAATATACTTCTCTGAGGTTAAGGCAAATGTAGAGGGCCTTTGGTTGACCAAATTTTCTGATGACTGCAGGCTGGGTGCAATCATTGAATCCCCTAAAGATGTAGATTTCCTCCAGGAAAGTCTGACACAGACAAATAACTGGTGCCAGAACCATGGCCTAAACTCAATGCCAAAAATGCATAATTATATCCTTTTAGAAGATGACTACCCTGCAAATTACAGCATTGATAACCCTAACCTAACAGTAGACCCAGTGTTAAGGGACTTGAGAACTCAGGTTGACAGTAACTTGAACTATGATCACCATGTGTCCATGGTAGTGAGAAAATCCTTCTATGTGGCACAACTTCTAAGTAGGTTCATGGCATACAGATCTAAGGAGATCATGGTCTCACTATACTCAGTCCTCATTAGACCATTAATTGAGTACAGTGCATCATTAGGCATGTACCCGATCATACATTTGCAACAACTGCAGCAGCCACAGAGGTTCCTCACTAAAAGAATATATGCTGTAAATAATATGTTCTATGCAGTACACCTCAAAAGCCTTCTCTGATCCAGCCCAGATGGATTTGCTACACATTCACAAACAGCACTATAATTATCCAGTCTAAGGCTTTGTAATAACTTATCTGTGACATATGCAAAACATGTTGAAGGGAAAGATATGTGTCTCAGAGGTTACCTCTTCTCAGGAACAAACTCCCCATTCATGTGAAACAGAGCTGTTCCCTAAGTGTATTCAAACACATTTTGAACCAATGGCTGGCAAATTCCAAATTCAGCCGTGGCTTGTTGCCAGTGACTCTCATAGACAGGAGCACCCTATAGATGCCCTAAGTCACCAGCAGATACCAAAGCCATTCTTGCCCATGAGCATTCATAATTAGAAAAACTGGGGCATGAATATCTAGGCTGAAAAAGGCTGTTAGGCCATTAGCCTAATAATCTCCTATGTCCTATAATCCTAAATACTTTTGTGACTTGGGAGAAATTTCAAGGAATCATATCTTTAAGTTGGTTTTAAAAATAAGCCATTTTAGAACTATACAGCAATATGCATTAAACTAACCTATTGAAATCTTGCAGATTAAAGATGTAGCTGGAAAAAAATAAGCAGAAGTTTAAAGATACTTCTCAAGACAATTGTGCTTTCCTCTGTGTCTGGCTGTCTTTCGGTGTCCCTGAGGTGGTTATCAGACATCTCTTTCATAAGGGTCCATACTCCTAACCAGCTGACTAGCAGTGACATTCGGATGCTGTGATAATTGCAGTATTCAAGTGGTTAGCCAGCATGTTTGCTCTGTTTGTGGCTTAGTAGTTTTGACCTCTGCCCCCTCAGCTCATAAATTAGGGGTTCAGTGCTGATCAATAGTCACTATGTGTATGGAAATTCCATGTTTTTCCCATGCCTGCTTGGGTTTTCTGTAGGTAATCTGGTTTTCTCCTGCCTTCATTAATTGTGCAGGGCAATTGACTACTTTAAGGTGTTCACATACATTGTTTTACTTTTGTCTTTGTGCACAAGTCCTTGATTACTAACAGAAGAAGCTAAAAAAAACCAGCATTTTGTTAACATTGTGCCCATTATACCCACACCGTGATTAAAACCAATATTTTGTCTCATTTGCAATTTGCTCTTTGTACAGAAAACTTATGATGAACATGCTCATAAAAGCAAGACTTTTGTATATAGATGCAGATGCTGTTCAGAAATTACTGAATTTTCTTTAATATATGGCATTTGACAGCATGCAGAGAGAAGAGCATGATGCTAAAAGGCTGAGTATTAAAGTAGATTGTGTTACATTATCATATGCTGTAAAGCAGTTAGTAGGAGTGTAATACAGAGTGCAGTACGGCTATGGTCTTACTTGTTCCTGATGATGAGCAGGATATGGTAAAGGTCAGTCCTAGCTTGTTAGTCAGGCAGGATGCTAATGTCATATATACGATTAAATAAATATAGCAAAAAAGAACTCAGTAGATACTGCTGAAGCTAGCCGAGGAACAAACACCAGAACCAAGAAAAGGAATCTTCAGCTAAACACCACGGCTTGTTCTCTGTGAAGAAACACTTACACTGGACAAGTGTATGAATGAAACAACCACTTTAATCAAAGAGAACAAGTTGTGGTGTTTAGCTGAAGATTCCTTTTCTTGCTTAAATAAATACATATACATGTTTTAAGTATCTTGGTGTAAGAATCATTGCCTTTGACTTTTTAATACTGAGCATACTGAGAAACCCTTCATTATGAGAACTGCAAAGGCAAATGACTAATTGTTCAGGAAAGGTGTATCACTTTACAGGAAGCCTTCTGCTTGCTATGAATGACAGATAATGCTCATTTCATTCGCACCCTTGGAGTACACAGAAATGTGTCACACACACAGTCCTAACATTACTTTCCAAATTTTGACAATCTCTGAGCATCAGACTTCCTGACATGGCATTATTTCACTTTGAAATTATAGTACCATGGGTTTTGTTAACATCACTGAAGGAAATTGACGTGGGGTGTGAATGAATGATCTAGTTATCTGTATTCTTTTTTGTTTAATGTCTCTTTCTAGAAATGTTTTATACAAGTTCCACCTTAGTGAAGGCATCCTCTGGAGTCTGTTTATTCAGCATTTTTCTGATGTGATTTGGCAGCATACTTTTTGTTTACTATTTAATACACAAACACAAGCATACACACAGGCACACACAATTGCATTATGGCATGGCTAGATTGTATGTTCAAGTGGTAGCTGTCACTTGCACGTGTTTTGTTTACAAATCTAAGTTCAGACAGATAAATTACCAATCTAATTGTATTGTATTTTACAACATTAGATATTTGTTAGTGCTGTTATGTTGTTTTATTATTTTATTATTAATTATAATAAAATATAAAATCCCAAAGGCTTTCTTCAGTACTTGAATAATGACTTAATTGTTTTATTTAGTAGGGCGATTTTCATTACGTTAGCCATGCATTGAGAATAATCATATCATTGACTGTCCCATTTGAACTTTTTCTGGAATTATACAGCAGTACTGAATACCTGTGCTTAAAAATAATTTCAAATTTACATGAATACGGGAAAGATGGACAGACACAGAAAAAGAAAAATATAAGAAGAGAGAGAGAGACCGACTGTATGTCAATGATTGCTTTCATGAGTAGTGTGTTGAGGAAACACGGAGTGATCTAGATCATGAGAGAATTCTGCTGGCTGTATATTGTTTTCTGTAACTGCAAAAATGTCTGCATGAGCTCAGAAGTTGACAAGTAATGGTATTATTGCAATTTCTCTCTCTTACTGACCACAAAGAACAAACATGTGAGAACTATATCCTTAATTTTTGAAGATATCTTTTCAGAGGTAATAACTGTAAGGGCATAACTCAGCAAAACACCCGTTTGTCTATTGTCAAAGGCCCGAAGAGATGAAATAGTTACATGAATGTGAATTAAAAGGCATAACTCAAGAAGTGAAGTTAAAACATTTAAAACATTCAAAGGTGCTTTCACGCTGATAGGGTAATGGGCAACAGGCGAAAGGCTGAAATCTCATTGCTAAAGCTGAATATGAATGGAAGAGGACCAGAAGCATAAGGAAATTAACAAACAAGCAAACAAATAAACAAACAAACAACCCAGGAACAGTATGTGCTTTTATTCCACATATTACAGAGTCAATGAATCTGTTGAACTCCTTACAGAAAACAGAAGAGAAGCATTTTCCTTCTTATGAGAAGAAAACTAGATTGAAAATGAAATAAAATGTTTACTGCATGGTAATGAAAACAATAATTGTTTATGGAACATAGGAATATGTGCACTGCATTTAATAAACCAACAGAAAGCTAAGGACAGTACATGAGAGGGGGAAAGCATGAATATGTGAAGAACGTACTGGATGACCAAGTAGGATAACATTTTATAAGGAAGTATTGAACAACTCACTTTGTCCAGAATGAGTGCAAAATAAAGACAGAAAAGGGGAAGAAAGATGTTGCATGTTGTTTAACAGACACCATACAAAGTACAACTTCCAGAGATGAACATTAATTGTGAAGAAAGGACTGGGTGTGTTTAAAGCAATTATTTACCAAAAAGGTATACAAAGAGTATAAGATGGAGCACTCATTCAAAAAAAAAAATCTGGGAAGAAGAAGAAGGAGGTGAGATACAATGACTTTTTATTACAGTGATATTTTCGATGGTGGGCAGTGCCTTCTAGGGGAACTAGAAAAATTGAAATGTGACACAAATCAGAAGTGCAGAGAGAAGACAAAAGTCAATTCATATTCTGGGTAGAAGAAAAAGAGATGTAATCAGCTTGTTAGGCAAGGTGAGTATTTTTAATGTAAGGATGAGAATTAAGAAGACTGGGTGTGGTAACAAGTAATATTATCAGATGAAAATCAGCGCTATTTGTTTTTTTTGTTTTATTTTTTTGTATATGTAAATCCCTGAGTATTGACCTTATCAACATTTCTTACAAAGCTACTAATATTTTAATAACCGCTTACACGTCCATGCTCTCAAAAACCTTTGGAAACTGTGTGTATGTGTGTGTGTGTGTGTGTGTGTGTGTGTGTGTGTGTGTGTGTGTGTGTGTGTGTGTGTGTGTGTGTGTTCTTTGTCTTTCTCAAAAAAAAAAACTCGGAGCGTGTTTTATATTTGGTGTGACTAGTAAAGGCCACGTTTCTTAAAATGAAAAAAAGATCCAAACTATGTATACATCATACTTGCCTATATTGTCTCTCCCCAAAGAGAATAAACAAATATGTCCCCATGCCTAACTGTAGTTATCAATGTGATCTGTTAGTGTTTGTGTTGAACTTAGGGAAAGTCAAGGTTCACAGGCCAGCAAAGGAAACATTGTTGTGTAATATCTTGTTAGGAAGCAACTGGCAACTAATATATCATGATTTGGAGTTCTTTAACATACGTCTTCTCCTTCATTGATATTCAAACTTTCTGCGAGGTTGTATTTCCATGGCATTATGGGGTTCTAAAATATGATAGGCTAGTTTTGGGCAGCAAGAGTCTTTTCATTTTCCTTCTTCAAGAAATGTTTCAGTAAATTCTCAGTAACAGTACCCTCATTGATTTAGAGCAGTTTATTCCTTAGGTCAAGTATTGAGTAAAGATATCCATTATTTTTGGCATCAAATGTGACATTAAGCATTATTTTATTTTAACTTAGCTTTTATGTTATCAAAATGTATTTGGACATTTCTGAATATCAGCCTAATGCCCTGACTATAAATCTTTTCTCCTAACCTTTAAGATTGATTGACCTTTGTGACATCTTGTTCTCAATGTTGGAGCCCATTCCAGCCCCTGACAACACAATAACTGCTTTTACCAAATAATTTGTCAAGTGGATGAGTCACTTTAAAATTCCTTAACCACGTATTTTTCACAAATAGGTTTGTCACTCTTGTACTTCAGTTTTTCTACCACTAAACTGATGTCCTTGTTTTTTGATGTAGGTATGCTTTTTTGACCTTTGATCTCACAAATCTCCTATATTTTATGTTGCAAGTTATTAAATGCAAGATGATTTGCTATTATCCAAAACAAAGTGCTTCACTAAAGCCCCTGTTCCCTCTACCTGTGACATTTAATTTTGTGAGCCAGAATTATCCCCTGAGTTAGAGCCAACATCATTCCTACAAACTGGTGAAAGTGTTTTTTGGTAACAGAAGGTGAGTTACTGCTGCTTTCAGATGTTCTTGTCTTAAACTCAGCTGACAGAGGACCTCTCTCCTTTATATGTAGGCTTTACATTATATGTCACTAGCTGCCATGAACAGTAGTCTAGGAGTTGTACTAGTCCCCTCCGCCAATGGTTGCAACACCTCCCAAACTTGCACCTATACACTTCTAAATTTCTATTCTGAGACAGAGTCTCTAAAGTGGTTACAAAGAGTGATCTGTTAACACAAGTACATCACCCCAGCACGTCCCATGAAGAGGAGTAGAGAAAGCCTATCACTACTTTTTACATCCATGACAGGCACTTCAGGTAATTGAGATCCTAATCTGACCTGGGTCACCTGGGATGGCAGTCAGTGCTTTATCCCTCTAA
Source organism: Protopterus annectens (assembly GCF_019279795.1). Taxonomy (NCBI): domain Eukaryota; kingdom Metazoa; phylum Chordata; order Ceratodontiformes; family Protopteridae; genus Protopterus; species Protopterus annectens. The sequence continues at coordinate 1,541,910,754 of NC_056735.1, forward strand.
ACCAAAAGAGATGGCAGAGCCCTTATACCTGTTGCCTTATCTACCCTTTTGATTTTCAGTAATGAGAGAATCTCCTGTCTATTGAAATGGAAATTAATTTCATTCTAGTTTTATCTTAATAGCACTACTTTTACTGTTTTTACACATTGGATTGTACAGTATATTTCTTTTACTTTTGTTCAGTATATAAAAAATCTTAGCATTACTTAATTTCAAGTAGACTTCGATATTGTCCGATGCTCAATGGCCATACCTAAAGCTACGTGACCTCCTTGTCCATCCCTTCTCTTTACTAACTGGATCTTATATATTTTCATAGAGTCATTGACTATATGTAAAATTGTACCAGAACCTCATGGAAGAATCGCTTACTGTTTACCCTCTTGCACAATAGCTATCTCAAGAAAACACTTTCAGAGCTATGGCAAAGAGCATTCCCCACAGACAAAAACACTTTCAGGGCTATGGCAAAGAGCATTCCCCACAGACACAACCAAACTGAGTCACAGTTATTTTTCCCACATGCAGCCTATTTTGTCACTCCTGTGCATTAACTATACTACTTTTTAACTCTCTCCTCACTCACTGACTGCATTTTATGTATTTTAGCAATTGCATCAAGTCAAAATGGAATAAAAACAGGCCTTTTATCTGACAGATGCAATACTGCAGCACATATGTAGCTGTCATGTGTCTATATCACCATGATGTAAGTAGTGCATAACCCACCCCAGGCATTTCTTTGCTTATCCTTGTTTTAATAACCTGTCTAGCTCCTTGATTCTTACCAAATGGCTGGCTCACCTCCATTTCCCTCAAGGCACCACTCCAGACCAGATTAACCATCACTGCATAAACAACTCCTAAAGTGTTCTCGAATCTGACAGCATACTCAGCAGTGAATGAATGGCTTGAATTCATTTGCAAATCATTACCGCCAAAGGTACAGTCAATGTATTAAGCACATAATAAATGTTTCATACAACATAATTTGACCTGGGTCTTGCAAAAGCAGTGAACAGTACTATGTTCCAGCCTGGCCTTAAGTGCTCTTTCTTGATTCCCACCCTGCATAATGTGGCAGGCTCAGTGAGAAAATGAATTGCTTATGAGCCAGGCCACCACATAGTCTGCATGAAATGAAAGTAAAACATTAGCATTAATTTGAACTTTTGCTTAAAGATACCCCAACTGATAAAGCCTTTATAGTCATGAGAGCACACCTATCCCATAGTTTCAACACTTGTCTTGCTAAGTATATTACCCTCCATGTCCTGAAATAATGTGACTCTAGCACACTCCTCCACATTGAGGGGTACGCATATGGAAATTAGAAATTAGGCACCATTTTCATATTTAAAGAGGTGTTAAACAGCTGTTTCTTTGCTCCAGTCATGCAAGGTTTGATTCCCTGAGCCTTCATCGCCTACCTGTGTGCCTCAGAACAAGTCACTTAATCAGACATCACTCCCGGGCTGAGTCTGAAAAAGACCCATGGAGATCAGTGCTCTTCTCCAGACAACAACTAAATAAATCACTGAGGTACCTATAATTAAGCATACAGACCTTTTCCAATCTGCACTGTTTTTGACTCAGTAATCACTGTCACTTTTTAGTTTTATGTCAACATAACCCTATGCCTAGAGACAATTAATTTATTTTTCCTCATTTATGTCCTATCAACTCACAAGTTGTAAATGCCCCAAAATATGGCCAGGGAGAGACACCTTAAGTGACATTTTTCCTGTAAAATCATGACTGAAATTTCATCAGTACCTAGTTGCACACAGGACAGCTAGTTTGCAGTGACAAGCACTGTCCCCAGAGTTGCAAACTGGATACTCCTGGCATTCTATTGCTTTATATTCTCACTCCAACTGTCTAATCAATAAAAAGCTTCTGTTGCCATAAACATGAATTTTCCCACTATCTCCGTTACCAACCTGGTGGATATGAACATCCTGATCCTGAGACAATGTATAAATCGCCTCATGTTTACTGACAACCAGTTAATTCTTAAACAAACTGATATGTTTGTGAGAGATGTAGTTACACAATGTCACTGGAGGCAAAGCTCTCGCATAAAAGAACTCCTAATGTCAATAAGGTTGTTACATGCTGCACCCATCACACACAATTCAAAGCAGACATATAGACCTACATATGCTGAAGCACTTACGTGCACTCTACATGAACCCCAAACACCTCCTGGATGAAGTACACATAACAAATACTCTCAACAGCCCCAAATGCACTCTTTCAAAACAACAACCGCACTAACACATACAGTCACATCTTAAGGAACCTGTACCTCTAAGCCCATAAGGTAAGCCATCAGACAATCCAATATTCTGGTCACTGAAAGCTCCATCTTTAGAGACATTGATGTCCCTCTCACCAGGCTAAGTAAGGTGAAAGTGATGGTCAGTTACTTATCAGGGGCTAGGATCCACTACATTACGCATGCACTTAGGTCATTGGACCACAAGTACCAGAATAACTTCGTCATAGCCCATGTGGGAGTAAATGACCTGATAGGTACCTCCCTAGACTATATAAAGAGAGACATTATGGAGTTCTCGGAATATGTGTCCCAGGTTGGTATGAGACTAATATTGAGCAGCATTTTATCTTCGCCAAGGATGATGCCACAATAAGAATAAAAGATGAATGACTTTAATAATTGGCTTCATTTATGGTGTCATTCTAAGGGGGTGCAATATTTGTTAGCATGGAAGGAGATAATCAACAGATCACACTGCTTTGCCTGGGATGGTCTGCACCTCTCCCCTCCAGACTTTAGAATATTAGCTGAAACATTGTCTTCCTCCATAGTGCTTTTTTTTTGGCAATGCCAGACTGAAAGTACTTCTGACATAGCAAATCAAAACCAAGACAATCTAAAGGTATTAGTGTTCAATGCTAGGAGTATAAAAAAAAAAAACTCCACTCCCTAAAAACTTTCTTTGCCCTAGAGACTCCTGACATCCTTGCCATCTCTGAAATATGGTTTAAAGCCATGGAGAGTATGCCAACAGTGCAAGGTTATAATGCCTTCCATACATTTAGGCCAGCTATTTCAGAGGCAGGGACTAAAGATGGCAGTGTCTCTATACACATCATAAATAAATATACCTCAAGGATGGTCAAACAGGACAATGTACTTGAGCTACTCCATGTTCAAATTACCATAGGCAAACTCCAATACCACTATAGGCCCCCCTCTATGACCCGGAAAACCCATACCATGTATTTAAACTTATTGAAAACACTCAACAGCCAACCCAATACCATATTCATGGGTGACTTTAATTACCCCACTATTAACTGGGAATTGTATATGACACCAAAAGTACAGGCACAGAGATTTGTATACACAAACTCCCTGGACCAGATTGTCATTACACCAACCATTAGTGCAACCATACTGGATTTGGTCCTCACTAATATGGGAGAATGCTGCACACCCCCTAGTGCAATGTATTGTCTGGTAAGGTTAGACCACAGAATGGTCTCCTTTGAGTAAAAATAAAACCTGGACCCATCTAACCCTGGAATATTCAGGAACTACTCTAAGGCTAACTTCCTGCTATAAAGTGATAACCTGGCAAAATTTGAAGGCCTGATAAACCCTGAGAACACTGCTGCCTATGCAGAACTGTTCACAGAAACCCTATACAGGCATGTTAATAGCTGCATAGAGGCAGTTGTACCTGTTCCCACCAAGAAGAAGTACAGAACTAACTCAAACAACAAGCCACCTTGGTGGAATCACAAGATCAATAGACTATATAACAGAAGGAAGAAAATCATAGCAAAAATTAGGAGGTGAAGTACTCAGCAAGATAAAAGCACTTTGATCAAACTAAACAAACAACTCAGTGGACAAATAAAGTATACCAAAGCCAAATTTGAGGTAAATTTGACCTCCCAGGAAAAGGACAACCACAGGGCATTTTTTAGCTATATCCGAATCCTCAAATGCAATATACAGTTGCGTGTAGAGCTCATTGTAAATGGAGCCATCTATAGGTTCATAGGTTCATAGGTTCGTACTAGGCTATCTGCCCTGGGGCATTTATAAGCCTAGCCAGAGTGTGTGTGGCTTTCACCACCCCTTAGATGAGAATACTACGCCCTTTTAGGGTTTAGTTTACTGTGCCTCTGTCTAGTAGTGACACAGAGATGACCCCCAGAGTAAACCTATGATCTCCCATCCACTCGTCAAGATTTCTCTTGAATAGAGTTAGTGAGGGGCTCTGCCTAACATGGATTGGGATTCTGTTCCAGAGTGTAGGGAGCCTCTGGGTTATGAATCTGTCCCTCCAGCATGTCCTATTTATTTCTGTGTTGAGGTTTAAGTCTCGTGGCTCTGGTGGATTTGGATTTACTGAGGTGGAGCATGTCCATTAATTCCAGATTGGACATGGCCTTGTACGTCAGGCACAGATCACCTCTGAGTAGGCGGTATGTGACTGAATAGAGCTGGAGTTTTTTCAGTCGGGCAGCATATGACATATGTCTAAGACCCTTTATTCTCTTGGTGAGGAACTTCTGGGGTCTTTCCAACTGCTGCAGGTGTCGGGTAAGATACATCACAAATGGGGCATTGTACTCAATCATTGGCCTGATAAGAGAAGAGTACAGGGGCACAATGACCTCTTTTGATCTAGATGTGAAACCCTTCATGATAAGGTGGGCAATATAGAAGGTCTTCCTAACCACTTTGGCAATGTGAGTGTCAAATGAGAGGTTACTGTCAACCTGGGTCCCAAGATCTCTGATTACCTCTTCCGTACTTAATGAATTTCCACCTATGTGGTAATTTGTGGGTACCTTGTTTTTCCCAAAGGGTATGACTATACATTTTTTGGTGTTCAGCTTAAGGCCATGGCTCTGGCACCAATTATCCATTTCTATGAGGCCTCTCTGAAGGATGTTTGTGTCCGCTGGAGTATCAATTATGGCCCCCAGTTTGCAGTCATCTGCGAACTTTGTCAGCCACAATCCTCCTATGTTTGCCTGTACCTCGGAAAAATAAATGCCGAACAAGAGGGGTCCCAGGACTGAGCCCTGTGGGACACCGCTTGTGACTGGCTTAGAATCTGACATAGCTCCAGCAACTCTGACCCTGTGGGTTCTGTCCTTGAGCCAGTTTGCAACCCATCTTGTGACATATGGGTTTACATTTAAGCTGGTGAGTTTGTCTATGATGCCCGAGTGGGGTATTGTGTCAAAGGCTTTTGCAAGGTCAAGGTAGGCTGTGTGAACTGCCTTACCCTCATCAATGGCCTTAGTGACTGTTTCGAAAAAGTCGATCAAGTTCAAAAGGCAGGATCTGCCTTTGACAAAGCCAAATTGGGTAGGATCCAATGTCTGTAGGTCCCCAATGTCTTTGTTTATGAGTTCCATAATGATCCTCTCCATAGCTTTGCAGACCAGGCTCGTAAAGCTTATGGGGCGGTAATTTTCAGGGTCCGTAGAAGCACCGCCTTTGTGAAGTGGTACCACTGTCGCCGTACGCCACTCTTTGGGTACGTATCCTGTAGTAAGGCTAAGATTAAACAGCAGCCTTATGTGTGGGTTTAGTTCCTCTTGGAGTTCATGTAGCACACAGCCCGGGACACCGACCGGTCCCATTGATGCTGTGTTTTTAGCTTTAGAGAGGGCGGCTCTCACCTGGGCATTTGAGATGCTAGGGAGGCTACACTCTGCTGGGATAGTTATTTCTCCTTTTGGGGGGAGGGGGAGGAGAAATTTGCACTGAACCTGTCTGCCAGAATGTTGGCAATGTCAGTGGGTTCAGTGTATTTTGTGTCATTTTGGACTAACTCTGAGCATATCTGGGAGTTTCCACCCAGGTTTCTAACATAGCTAAAGAAGGCCTTGTGATTGTCTTTTGTGTCTTTTGCGATTTTTCTCTCAAAGTTGGCCTTGGATGATTTTATGAGTGATCGTAGTTTTTTGCTAGTACTGATCAGAGATGCCTTCCCTATTAGGGATTTTGCTCTGTCATGTAGTAGCTTCCTCCTCCTGTTGCAGAGTTTGTTTATGGCTGGGGTCAACCAGACCGGGCGCCTGCCTTTGGGGGAATGGGTCTTGGTTTTATTTGGGATTGCATGATCCATGCATTCATGAAGGTGCCCATAGAAGGCATTTGCAAAGGATTCAGCAGTGTGGGTTGTGGTTTCCACTGGCCCAGGGGCCTTGAAGGATACCACTTCAGTCTTAAGAAGTGTGAAGTTGGCTTTTGAGAAGTTCTTCACTGTGGTCTTTTGTGCAGGGGGTGGGGGTGGGGGCGGGATGTGGATTTCCAGTGAGATTAATTTATGGTCTGATCTTACCAAAGAGGGATATACTACCGGTGTGGAGCATTTTGTCCCCATGTTTGTGATGATCAGGTCTAGTATATTGTCTCCTCTTGTGGGAATGGTGACCAGTTGTTCCATTGCATTTGAGTTTATGAATTCTAGGAACCTTTGGGCTAAGGTGTTGGGGCTTGAGTAATGTTCCCAGTCTATGTTTGGGTAGTTGAAGTCTCCCAATATGATGGTATTTGGAGAGACATTCATACTCGCCAGTGTCTTCAGGAAGGCTGTGTGGGGTTCCTGAGTTTGAGAGAGTGGTCTGTAGCATGCTACAAACTGTAAGGCTGTTTTGCCTATGGTTAGTTGCACCTGGATGGTCTCCGATGCTTCGTGCATTGCCACTAACCTGGAGGTGTGGGTATCTTTGATGAATATGGATACTCCCCCTCCTTTTGTGGTTCGGTCCAAGTTTTGGGGCCGGAAAGCATGATATGAGGTAAAACCTGATAGTCCTGGGGTGCTCTCAGGAGCCTTGAACCAGGTTTCAGTCACTGCACAGACATCGATGTTCTCCATACTGAGGAGGGCTTCGAGGGCGTGCATCTTGAGGTTTAGACTTCTGGCATTGAGCAGCATTACCCTTAGTTTTTTTCCACTTGTGTTTTCTAGGGAGGTAGGTTTATCCTTTGAACCTTGCCTGAAAAAGGCACTATGGGGGTGGCAAGAGCCTTGGCCAATATCCGGAAGCCCAGGGGTGACAGGTGCAAGCCGTCCCTTGCGAAGCAGCGTGGCTTGTCAAGCATGTCATCCCAAGCACACAGACATTGGATCCCCTTAGAATGACACCAGTAATTAAGCCAATTGTTAAAACTGATCATTTTGTCTTTGTACTGTGGCATCATTCTTGGTGAGGGTAAGATGCTGCTCTGGGTCAGGGTCATACCGGCCTGGGCTACATAATCAGAGAGCTCCTCTATGTCTCTTTTCATGCAGTCCAGGGAGGTACGTCTCAGGTTGTTCACACCGGCATGTACAATGACTGAGTCATATTTGTACTTGCTGTGGAGTGACCTGAGTGCTTGTGTTATGTGGTGGATTCTAGCTCCCGACAGGCAGCTTACTGTGACCCTCTCCTTGTTCAGTCTGGTGAGCAGTACGTCAGTGTGTCTGACTATGGAGTCACCTATTACAAGTGTGTCTGGCATGTTGTTTGGCCTTAAGGGCTGTGACTGTTTAGCACACTGACTTTGTGAACTATGTGTTGCATGTGCTATGTCTGGAGGTGGCGGTTGCTAGGGTGTCTGCTTTGGAGGCCTCTGTTGTTTTGGTAGATTTTTAATCAGCGCCTCCGAGTATGTTTTTGTGTGTTTATGTGTTTGGTTTGCAGTTGTGATATTTCTATGTGAGACTGGGTTTGTGGTGTGCGTGGTTACCTTCTCCTGCTGACTGGTCTTGCCAGTACTGAATTGAGAGAGCTCAGCCTCCAGTTTGGCTATATAGTTGCATCTCTCGCACATATTTGTATTTGTTGGGAGGAGGAGAGGGTTGTCTGTGTACATGAGGCAATTGTAACATTGCCTCAAGATTCCCAGATTCACCAGCTGAACAGGAGAGGACGCTAGCAACTGACCCTTCGACATGCTAGAAATAGTGAAAAAGATTGCTGTGTAACTGAGTCAGAAAGGACCTATAGGGAAATGGGCACTCAAGGGAATTTTGGTGAATGAAGTACTTTCTTTTGTTTAAGAGTGCTTTACTTGTATAAAGAAATGCTTTAGGAGCAAGTGCTGAGCTTTTCAGATAGAGTATAGGCTGTATAGATTGCAAGTAGAACAGTTCTAAGGGAAAAATTGAAGAGCAGACTTTATGGAGCCAGAAATAGTTTAAACTTGATTAACCGGCGCTGCCCGATGCTGCTCTATGAGCAACTTCGCGCTAAAATGCGCTAAAGCGCGCAAAAGCGGGCTTTATAGCAGGGGGTTGAAAAGAGCCAGGAATTGACCCAAAATGGCCAATAAACTGCAAGTTGCTGGGCTGGAACCAATCCTTTAGGGACAAATAGGTTGCTCAGTGCTCCCCACTCCCACTGGTGAACAAAGAAGCTTCCTCTTATCCAAATAAGGGTATGGATAGCACAGGAACTAAGACAAAGCCCAGAGATCAGCAAAATCTGAAGACTGGACTATTCTAGTTCAGAAAAGCGGGAAAACAAGGATTTTTTTTTCTTTTTCACAGAGAAGGGAGAAAAAGATACAGTAACAAACAGTAAATGCTATAAAATGGCTAGCGCACTTTAGTGTGTTAGCCTAACAATTAAATTAAACAAAAACAACTTTTAAAGTGCTAACAGTATAAATTCAACACAAGAACAGTAAAAACAATATGCAGAGCTGTTTTTTAAGCGAAATGCAGTCGAGATGCAGTACTTTAAGCGAAAGCCAGAAAAAATACTTATAAATCCAGGAAAGTCACTCTTTCACTCTCTGCTGCTTGTAGAACTCTACAGGACACCACGAGGAGCTGTGCTGAGTCTATTACAAGTAAAAAAGCGCGCAAAAGTGGGCTTTATAGCAGGGGGTTGAAAAGAGCCAGGAATTGACCCAAAATGGCCAATAAACTACAAGTTGCTGGGCTGGAACCAATCCTCTAGGGACAAATAGGTTGCTCAGTGCTCCCCACTCCCACTGGTGAACAAAGAAGCTTCCTCTTATCCAAATAAGGGTATGGATAGCACAGGAACTAAGACAAAGCCCAGAGATCAGCAAAATCTGAAGACTGGACTATTCTAGTTCAGAAAAGCGGGAAAACAAGGATATATATATTTTTTTTTTTCACAGAGAAGGGAGAAAAGATACAGTAACAAACAGTAAATGCTATAAAACGGCTAGCGCACTTTAGTGTGTTAGCCTAACAATTAAATTAAACAAAAAATAACTTTTTTAAAGTGCTAACAGTGCTATACTGTTATATATATACATATATATATATATGTTACATATATATATATATATATATATATATATATTTTAAAGTGCTATACTGAACCAGAAGATATAGCAAACCTATTGGCAAACAAATTCGGCTCCAACTTTACCCCTCTCTTCCCCTCAACCTTCCCTCAGGAAATACCATCAAATATTAACTTCCCTGCTATCACTAGGAAACAGGTCCAGACAATATGCCAGGATGCCTTCTAAACAGCATGAAACATAACCTATCAGGCCCTCTCAAATTGCTATTTAACTGTAGTCTTCAATCAGACATTGCACCTCATGAATGGAGAACAGCAAGTCATCCCTCTGCACAAAGGTGGGCCATCTACAGACCCTGGAAACTACAGACCCATTATCTCATTAATCGTATATGCAAAGCCATGGAAAGAATTATCATGCAAATGATCAGTAATAATATAGTAAACCTCCAGACACTGGACCAAACCCATTTTGGTTTCATCAAGGGCAGGTCATGCCTACTCAACCTAGTGAACTTCTTTGAGAAGGTTACCAAAGCAATGGATGAGGGCAAATGGTTCAAACTGCCTACCTTGACCTGGCCAAGGAATTTGACACAATTCCCCACATGGCATTGTTGACAAACTTAAGAGGTTAGGTATAAACCCATATATCACCCAGCGGATAGCTAGCTGGCTCACAGACGTGACCTATTAAGTTAAAATTAGGGAGTACACCTCTAAAAAGATGCCAATCACAAGTGGAGTCCCTCAGGGATCAGTCCTTGGACCACTCCTTTTTGGCATTTACTTCTCTGAGGTCAAGGCTAATGTCAGTGTTCTCTGGCTGACTAAATTTGCAGATGATTGCAAGTTATGAGCAGTCATTGAATCCCACACTGACACAAATCTTCTCCAGGAAGGTCTGTCACAGTCAAACAATTGGTATCAGAGCCATGGGCTAAAACTAAATGCCAAGAAATGTACAATAGTATCTTTTGGGAAGTCATTCACCCCTGGTAACTATCATATTGACAACACTCCCTTTAGAGTTGACCCAGTAGTCAGGGACTTGGGGACATGCATAGACAGCAATCTACCCTTTGACTGTCATGTGTCTACAGTAGTGAGGAAATCATTCTATGTTGCACAACATAAAAACAAAGGCATGGCATCTAGGTCCAAAGAAGTCATTGTTCCACTGTATTAATCAAACTATTAAGACCGTTAACAAGAAACTGGGGTCCCTATATAGAATCAAATCCTTTCTAACACCAATTGCAAGAGTAACCCTGGCTCGCTCGCATTTACTCTCTACCCTTCTATACGCCTCTCCAATGTTTACCAACCTTAATAAATCAGACCTAAATAAACTATCATGCTCCTACAATCACATAGCAAGATTTGCAACTGGTAAACCATATAGAACTCATCATTGTCTTAACCTAAAATACCTCGGCTGGTTAGAATTCCCTAACCTCCTCCATCAAAACCAACTCATTGAGGCATTCAAAATACTCAAACACCCAGATAAGTCTCCAGCACTGGAGAATTTAATCACACCTTACATCAATCTAAATAGCCTTCGGTCCTCGTGCAGGACACTTATTCAATCAGTCAAATCCTGTAACTCTGGAGGCGATGCTCTATTTGCCAATTCCATTGGTAAGATATGGAACTCCCTCCCTCCCAGTATTACCACCATCACCTCCTTACCCCACTTCAAAAAAAGTCTAACCCACCATTTCCAGTCTCACTGGCTTTGCCAGTGCTCATATCCAGATTAACCTCTTCATATTAGCTTACTTCATTTTCTCCTCTTTCAAGCAATTTTCTCCTTATGTTTATCTCTCCTTACCTTCTCTCTTCACCCCTAATTCTATTCTTCCTTCTACCTATCACTCTTATCTCTCCTTTGAAAAGTTTGACTTCCTAGTATATGTATATTTACACTTTTGTCTGTCTCCATCTGTTTCACATTGTTGTCTTGTCTCTTAAAGTATACATCAGAGAAATTTTATATTAATCTCTTATATGTCATGTTCTTTTTCTCTATCTTTGTTCTTACTACAATAATGTATTAATATGTATCGTATTAACTTGTATGTAATTGTACTCTATATGTGGAGCTTTTCTCCCCGGGCCTCCGCTGAAAATGGACATATATCCAGTCGGATTTATCCCGGTCAACAAATGTAAAATAAATAAATAAAATAAATAAAATATTTGGCATTCATCAGACCTCTTATCGAGTACAGTGCCCCCTTTGGTATGTACCTAAGCAGGCATATTCAACAAATGGAACATTCACAGAGGTTCCTCACTAAAAGAATACTGGGCATAAATAAAATGTCCTATGCAGACCACTTCAAGGCCCTATCTTTGTATTCTCCCTCCTACAGGCTTTTGATTGGACATCTATGCCTGGTATACAGAGCATTGTCAGGCCCCACTCTGATGAACCTCCTACATATCAGCAAAACAAACAGCACAAAAATTGCACCTTCTGAAGACATAAACCTTACCGTTGATATGAGAAGCACCTGTTAAAGAGACAGGTATGTATCCCAGAGACTGCCCCATCTCTGGAACAGGCTCTCATCCATTTGAATCAGAGTTCCTCCCTAACCCAGTTCAAGTGTAAATTGGACAACTGGATGAGGAAAAGGAAAATCATCCCTGGCTTGGCATCTACAGTATGCCTCTAATAGGCACAGGCAACCTGTAAATGGTTCATCTCCCAGACCTCTGCTTGTAAATGTTTCATCTCCCAAGCCCCTGCTTACACTTGTCAGGGGTACAAGAACTTTCCAGAAATTTGATATGCATGGCTAGGATTAAATAGGCACTTTTGGTTATTAGCCTAGTACACACCTATAAACCTAGGTAATAATGGTTTGTAGCATCACCATGTTATCTTTGAACTTGGTGCCCTATCAGTCCTCTTAAGGCAAGCACCTACTGACTTCCTGCATTCTTTCATTTTGTCCTGTCTGAGCCTCCAGCATTTTATTACATTAGATTTAGCTTTAAGTTGTGAACTCAAATCAGTCACAGCCAGGTTTAGCCTAGAACACAGACCGGTCACAGGCGTATTTATCCTAGAACACAGACCGGTCACAGGGAGGTTTATTCTAGAACACAGACCAGTCACAGGCAGGTTTATCCTAGAACACAGACCAGTCACAGCCAGGTTTATCCCAGAACACAGATCAGTCACAGCCAGGTTTATTCTAGAACATAGACTGGTCACGGACAAGGTTTATCCTAAAATACAAACTGGTCACAGACAGGTCTATCCTAAAACACAGACCAGTCACAGCCAGGTTTATCCTAGAAAAGGCAGATGTCACTTCTTTCTTGATCAGGCACCAGTTTAAATTCTATTATTTGCCTAGTTGAATAACAGCCTCTGCTGATGTAACATATGTCCATCACCAAGAAAATGTATTTTTTATTGTCCAGGGAAGATACCATAATGTATTGAAAAGTGTACTGCCAGAGTACTGGAACCTATAAAAACTTCATGAAATTTGACATTTTAGGCAAGAACACTAGTTAACCATAACTACTTATTCTTGCTGCTAGTAAAACTGTCATTTTTGGATTACTCAGTGCTACACCTTCAGAATTTTTTTTTATTTAACTGTTGACAGTAGCATCAAAAGATTATAATAAAGTCATGATACCAGTTAGAAATTTCACCTAATAACTCTGCATATAATTTGATGAACTTCAGCTCAGAAATGGAGTTTCATTTTTTTAATGACAGTAAATGTCAGCCACATCCTATGGCCTTTTGGGATTTTATGACTTATTCATGCCATCTTCAAAGGATGCTATTATTTGGCCTGCACAGAATCTTTCAATCACAGATCATGCCTGTATTTTTTCTTCTATATTTTATTTCTTGCTCATTCAAAAAGCTACCAAAAACTTAAAGACCATATGCAAATTGGCAGATGTTTGTGGTCTGCCATTCCATAATAATCTCAATAAGTAGCTGCTGTATTTAATTGTATTGACATTTTAATTTTACTTTAACACTGTAAATGCAGTCAAAAATTAACCTTGCATTTATTCTTTTAGTAATATTAATCAGTCCTGCCCAATCTCTATATTTCTGACACTTGGCAAAATCTTAGAGAAACTAATCTGTAATCAACATACTACATACTTACAAAATATTCCCTGATCTTCTACAAACAGCATGGATTCTTATGTGGAAAGAACATGATAACTGCCTTCTGGACACAACTTAATAAGGACAGAGGCTGGCATACAAGGGCCCTTTTTATAGATTTAACCTGAGCATTTGACATGGATGCCCACTCCATCCTTATCTAAAAGATATTGATATTAGCAAAGAAACTACCCAATGGATTCAAGCCTTTCTGGAAAAAAATATCCTATGTAGTATAAATTGGCACTGTGCTCTCTCAAAAAGCCAGACTTCAAAAAGATGTCCACCAGGGCTATATCCTTATCCCTATTCTATTCTCAGGCTTTATAAACAAGCTACCATCTGACATGCCCCACCTTCAAACTATTTTCTTTGCAAACAATACAGTCCTTTCCAGATGCAGTACTTGATACCTAGAATTCAACAGACAGTTTCAACTCAACAGACATGCACACACAAACACACACACACACACACACACACACACACACACACACACACACACACACACACAGAAAAATCAAAGCTATCTGGAACCAGCAAAAGGCTATTAAAACGCCTGGCAAAGTGTATATCAAACACCAGTATGACAACTGTATGGACTCAACCTCGTCTTTTTTATACCTTGACATCTGGTTAACTCAATCCTTTACCTTATACATACATATATATATATATATATATATATATATATATATATATATATATATATACACACACACACACACACACACACACACACACACACACATACACACACACACACACACACACACACACACAAAATATCAGACTTCAGTTCAATTATCTCATTTTCTGTGTGAAAACGTTTTTATTTCTACTTTCCTATGGTCAGAACTGAAATTTGATAAGAAATACTTATTTTACAATTCAGATATGGCTTTATACTTTTTGTAACAGCCTTAAAAAGAAATACCACACTACTGCAAGTAATTTCCTCCGAAATATGCCATTCTAAAACTAACTCCCTTCACTGGGACAAAACAAAATAGGTCTCCATCATAGGAAGGAAAATCCTTTTATTAGATCCAGTAGTATATAAACTATGCCATCAGAACACCCCTTCAGCTCTTGCTGTTTTTCTTATTCTTGCCTATAACCCCACCTCCAGCTTAAGAAGCCAGTCCAACTATGTTCAACTCTCCACATCCCTACTACCAGGCTATATGAAAACAGCTTCTCTGTGGAGACACTAAAACTCTGGCAATCTCTACCTGCAAAAATATATGAAAAGTCTATGTATACTAAATTCAGACCCCATGCCAAAACAATTAACATCATTGTAGCAGGACACATCTCCAATTCAAAGCTTTCTTTTGTTGTAACTCTCTGCTTGGCAATTCACTTCCTCAACTCCACTCTAACTTATAAATCTCCTTGCTCATATATCTATCTATCTATATATATATATATATATATATATATATATATATATATATATATATATATATATATATTGCAAATGGCAATTTCTGATCTGTGCTAAACCCCAGTAAACAAAATTAAAATGAACGAATGAATGAATGAATTAATGAATGAATGAAGAAATAAATACATAAACACGTGTTGCAGACATACTGAGTACCTGTACAGCAGATGTTGTGATGATTTGAATGAATGGAAAGTGACAGTGGGTTTTACATAAAGGAGTCTATGGCACATATTATTAAAAAAAATATTCTAAATTCTACTTAAAAAGTTTATTTGAACTCTATTTACTACAACAGAGTAAGATTAACAGTACTAATGTGGTGAATATAATACTCTTCAAATAATCTTTGAATGGGTATATTAAAACCATATGGTGTAGAAGATAAGGTTTGATAGCTGATAAAGATATAAAGGAGTGACTGGAAAAAATTCAGAGAGTGTATTAATTATGACTTGAAATGGTATAGATAGAGAATAGATGTGAAGTAAGTAACAAAATAATAAAGAACTGAAATATAAAGTCAATACTAATCAAAACTGAGGATAAGTAGTGCTAGTAGCTAGTTGGCTATGAATGCAATCATAATTTATCAACATTTTCTTATGTAATGCAACCTGTTTCTCTAGAAACAAACTAACCTATTATTAACAGATGACATCTTATAGTTTATTACAGAGGATTTAGTCTATCTGCTGTAAGTAAGATTAATCCTTTAATTCTGGGTTTGATCCCACCAGCCCAATTTCTTCGGCTTCCATTTCTCAACAGTGTGATTTGGACAAAGTCACTTAGCCAGACATTGCTCCTGGTATATCTCTGTAGAAGGAATTGTGTCTTATTGGCTAACCTGACTCAGAAAGGAAAACGTTTGTTAATCTCATTGAGCATTTACTAAAAGCCAGAGTACCTTTTCAAAATTACAAGATCATGTTATAAGGAGATAATAACCTTCCATGATCTTCAGATATATTTACTAGCAGAAAAAATACAGTTGTCTACTACAGGAACATGAGATAACTAGTTATTTATGCTATGTCTAGCCATGATTATTGCACTGCATTCAATTACTGTTATCTAAATCCTCTGCAAAAATTATGCTATTGCTTTATTGCTAAACACTGGATATTTGCCTATAAACCATGCTCTATTTCATTTGCAAATAATGCATGACACCAAGACTGGGCCAACAGCGCTCTTAAGATTTCAGAGTGACTATATAAAGGGTGTGCATATTCTGTCAACTGAAAGAAAATGCATAAATATAATGCATTGGGTTCAATCTGGCTTTACCTACAGCAAATTAGTTACTATTTACTAAATAAATGTCATTTACATATAAATCCTCTGTTTAAAACATGCCAGATTTTAAAAAGACTTTCTGAATACTAGAAAATGTTGATTTTCAGTGCTGGGATCTACTATAAAATGCATGATCAATAAAATGATCTTGAGTTAAGTAATCTTCAAACTCTACTCTAGCTATTACAACAAAAATCTTTACTCTTTAGTAAGTGGCACTTACTACATGTTGATTTATTCCATAAATCTTTTCTAAGGCCCCTTAAATTGTTTACAATGATACCAAACTATAACCCGCCCTGCTGGAGATGTTAAATTAGGTACAAGGTTGCATACATCATAAAACTTACTTCAAAATTGCTAGAAATATTGCACTTCACAAATGACCAGTCTGGATGAACTGAAATAACAATCATTTATATACGTTAATCCCAGGGATTCATTAAACTCCTTGTAGGCTCCATGCAAATCCTACACGAAGTTGTTCATGTTTGTGAGGCAGTGCGTGGCAAGTGGTAGCTCGCAATTTATATTGATTGTGCATGGCACGTCTAAGGTAGATTTCATGTTGCCAGCCAGGAAACCATGTAAGTGAATGCAGATATCAATTCTGTGTAAAGCAGAGTACCTACTGCCTGCAGAATCACGTGGACTGCCACAGTGATCACAAGAACTTCACAGATAGCTGTCAATCTGTTTAGTGCAACACACTGCACAAACACAAGAACTTCACAGATAGCTGTCAATCTGTTTAGTGCAACACACTGCACAAAGGCCAACATAATAAGGGGACAAATAATGAGAAGTAGGGACATATGTGACACAGATGTCCACATAGAAATGTGTTAGAATGAAACTCTATCAATCTCTTAGAGCAAGAAATCTGGACAAAGCCATAGATAATGGGGAGATAAAGGCCTAAAACTAGGAGCAGTTTTTCAATATTGATCTTCCAAACTTAGAAAGTTGAATGAATAATAGGTTGTACAGTACCATGAACTTCCTGAAGAGCATGAAGTTTGAAACTCAAATGTCTGTCTTCAGTTGATAACTTCAATCAGCAATCACATGCCAATGATTTGCCAGAAAAACAATATGCTATGAGGAAAAAATCAAAAATATTAGATAAAAGTGAACATTCTGCACACATCAGGACAGATGAAGATATGACTTCAAATGTATGTAATACTGACTCGCATCAGTCCTGAGATCATGCCAGGAATATGGCAGAAAGCCACAAATTTGATAAGGAAAACATCTGAAAACTCAGGGACTATCTAGACAGTTGAGAAGTATGAATGTGAATTATATGGTCCAAACACATTACAGGACAGTGTACCTACAGTGTAGTGTACTGTGATATCCCATTCCTGGCCTTGTGTACTGAAGCTATGTAAATGATCTGTAATGGGACATGACCTGCCATGTAAAATGAGCACTCAGGGGAAGTGTGTGTATTGAATAGGGACACACAAATGTATTGTACGAATGAACACAGGAAAAGAGAACAGGTGAAACTACCTAATGTACAGCACAGGAAGACATGTCAATGGAAGTTGGTTGGAGCAGCAACACCAATCACATATTTGTATGGTACAGTAGAGACTGTACAGTGAACATGTGTTTGATATGACTGTCACACAAGGTAACATAGCAATGGGGAGGATGTCTGTGTAAATAAGCATGCTTACATGAATAATACAGAGGATATTTATCAGGCATCTGACATACAATTGGTGCAGGGTGCATATTGCAAAGCTGGGCAAACTGATGTGCCTGAATAAGAGTGCACTCTAAGCAGAGGTCTCCAGCAAGGAGGGCACAGGTAAAGACTCATGGAAAACATTACAAGAACCAGCCACAATCGCACAATATCAGAATAATACCATCTGTAATCCCATGGCTCTGACATAATATGTGTGATTTACAGTGATAAGAGATGAGTCTGAAGATAGGTTTAGTGCTAATTTTACACCCTCTCACCCCCTACAGAATGAACTGGCACCCCACCTAAGTACCATGTTCAATCATAGCCTCACCTCAGGCTTTGTGCCCATTGAATGGCACACCGTGACAGTTATCCCACTCCACAAAGGGGGGGGCCACAACAGACCCCGGGAATTAACGTCCCATTAGCCTGACAAGCCTGGTCTGCAAGGCCATGGAACATATCATCATGGAACTCATAAACAAAGACATTGGAGATCTCCAAACTCTGGACCCCACAAAGTTTTTGTTTCTAAAAGGCAGATCATGTCTCCTAAACCTGATAGACTTCTTTGCAGTAGTCATCAAAGCCATAGATGAGGGTAAGGTGGTTCACACAGCCTATCTAGATCTCCAGACCACTGACAAGTGGAGTACCACAGGGTTCAGTCCTGGGTCCTCTCCTGTTTGATATCTACTTCTCTGAAGTACAGGCTAACACAGAAGGTCTTTGGCTAACTAAATTCGCAGATGACTACAAACTAGGAGAAAAATCAAAACTCCTAACAATGTGGACATCCTACAATCCCTGGTGTCAAAGCCATGGTCTCAAGCTCAATGCCAAAAAGTGCATTGTCATCCCCTTTGGTAAAAACTCTGTACCCATGAACTACCACATAGGCGGTAGTCTACTTAACACCGAAAGTGTGATAAGAGACCTTGGGACACAGGTGGACAGTAGTCTCTCCTTTGATAATCACATCGCCACAGTGGTCAGGAAATCCTTCTACATGGCACACCTCATCACAAAAGGTTTCTCATCCAGAAAAAAGAGGTCATTGTTCCCCTCTACTCATCACTCATTAGACCCATTATAGAGTACAATGCCTCTTTTGGTATGTACCTCACAAGACATCTACAACAACTGGAAAGGCCACAAAAATACCTCACAAAGAGGATTACTGGCCTCAAACAGATACCTTATGCAGACCGAGTTAAAAAACTCCAGCTTTACTCCGTCACATATCGCCTACTCAGAGGTGATCTCTGCCTAACATACAAAGCTGTGTCAAACCCAGAGCTGTTGGACATGGTCCACTTAAAGAAATCCCAATCCCTCTGAGCTACACACTCTAGGGACCTAAACCTTGTCACCACAATAAGCAGAACATGCTGGAGGGATAGATTCCTGTCCCAGAGACTTCCCATACTCTGGAACAGACTACTTATCTATGTCAAACAGAGCACCTCATTAGCACTCTTCAAAAAAAACTTGATGATTGGATGGGTAATAGGAAATTCACCCTGGGGATCACTTCTGTGGTTCTGCTTGACAGGGGCACAGGAAAATAATTTTCTTGGGTGGTGAAAGCCAGGGTACTTTTTTGGCTAGGCTTGTATAGGCCCTAGGGCCAATAGCCTAGTACCTACCTATGAACCTATGAACCTATTAACAGCTATTAGGATACATCCACACTCTATGTGGGTAACTGCACACACTGTCCTGGCACTCCAACATCTACTGGAGGTGTTAGGAGGGGCACTCCTATACCTGTATGCAATAGTATGGGCAAAGCAGGCTACTTTCCTTGTGTGCATGGCATATATATATATATATATATATATATATATATATATATATATATATATATATATATATATATATAGAGCACAATCCACACTATCATGAATTATATACATGCCATTTATGCTGTCAAACACCTGTGCATGTAGTGTGTGCATACACAGAACAGGTAGCACACATGCATCTGATGTAACAACTTGATTGGTGTTCCGCACCATCCGACAGTCATGCATAT